>NC_058080.1:240671365-240903005 GCF_014858855.1 Bufo gargarizans
AAAAAACCGGATCAGATTGCAAAAATCTTATATGTCTCATTATCTCTCAGTTGACCTAAGATCTCTGTGATGTAATACTCCCTATCCAGAATCACAAGGGCACCTCCCTTATCGGCTGGTTTAAATATAAGTGATTTGTCCTCTAATATACCATTCAGTGCATGTTTCTCTTCAACTGTTAAATTGTTACGTGTCTGCAAAGAACCTTGTCTACATTGTTGCAATAGAGAATTAACATCCCGTTGAACTAAATTAGCAAAAGTTTCAACTGGATGGTATATTTTAGGAGGAACAAAATGACTTTTGACTCTCAATGAAAATTGTTGCAATGTTAATGAACCTGACGGCTCCTCAGAGCTAACATAACCGCCCCCTATGTCATCTACATCAACATTTTTAGCGAAATGTACTTTAAGACGTATATTACGAAAAAACCGCTGCAAATCAATGTCCAGAGAAAAGGTGTCAAGCGTCCCTGTAGGGCTAAAGGACAGTCCCTTCTTTAATAAATTCAATTGCGCAGGACTCACAGTTTTACTTGAAAGATTAACAACTAAGTTCTCGGTAGTACCTGCGATCTCGTCAGTCTCGGTGCGTCTGCTTCTCCTATGATGGCGGCCGGCTCTCCTGGTATTGCTCTTCTTTTGCCGCGGCGTTTGCCTAAAAAATGAATTGACGTTGCTCCCGAGGTGTCGCTGCCTGTGCTGGAGGTTGCAGATCCCGTTCTGCGATCTCTTGTGAAGAAAGGGATAGCTGTCCCGGACTTGTCTTGCCACCTGTACACACGCTGTGATGAATAATCCTCCACATCTCGGAGGAACTTGGAGCGTTTGGTAGCCTCTATTTTCGCCTGTAGTTCTCTGCATTGTTTGTCGGTTTTCTCATACAATGTCGCGAGATCCTCTGATTTGAGGCAATCCCTCAGCTGTTCTTTAGCAGTGGTAATGTGGGCTTTACACTCTTCAATGGCAGTGTTAAGATATTCCACTGTTAGAACAATCAAGTCCAATGAACATTTATTCAGAATGTTAGAGAAGCGAGTGCAGTATTCAAGGTTATTACCAAAAAATGTTGGTCTCAATTTCACCCTTAGTCCTCGCGGAATTCTATGTGTGCGGTGATATTCTGCTAAAGTAGCAGCATGTAGTTCAAGCGCAATCAGGTGTTTGCTTTCTTTCATTAGATTCCTGCTCTTCAGCTCACTGCTGGGAATCTGGAGAAAATCAGTTGAAGCTGTGACTTGCGATACAATGTCGCGGGCCTCATCCTCTGTGTAAGCAAAGGTGCTCATTTATAGGAGTAAATGCGTGCACGTACCAAAAAGTCAGGCAATCTTGTGTAGAGAAGGGTCGGCACTGCTGGATGGACACGGTGCACGAGTCAGTGGGTAGACGTCCCAATACTTGCAATAAAAGGAAAAAAGACCGGCACTCGCGATGATGATGAATGTTGCGTTTATTCAGTCACATATTATAAGCATATAGTGACGCGTTTCAGCACAACACGTGCTTTCATCAGACTATACAATACACCCCTATCACATCCCTTTTATACACAGAGGAAAGGAGGAGTAACAGAAAAAAAGAAAAAAAGAAGGAAATGACATCATGATATATAGCTCCGCCCACTTCAGGGCTGACACAGGTATAATAATGAAAGGTGCAATAAACCAAACAGATCAGTGTAAATACATTGATGAAACAATGAAACAGGTAATAACAATTCAGGAATCAAGTCCGCTGAAAGAGACAAATAAAGTATATGTTATTATAATATAAATTCTTATAATGGAAATAATATAATCAAGAGACTAGGTGAAACTAGAAATATTGTACTCGCGATTGAGCCCCCTTGGATCCAAAGTTTGTAACCGATGGATCCAATAGGCCTCACGCTTGAGAAGCAAACTATTCCTGTCGCCACCGCGACGAGGTAAAGATACACTCTCGATCACTTGAAACCGCAACTGCGATATCGCATGACGCTTCTCATGAAAATGATGTGGAAGGGGTAACAACAAGTTCTCAGTGCGGATGGTGGACTTATGCTTACTTAGCCTATCTTTAATGCGCATTGAGGTTTCCCCTACATAGACCAAACCGCAAGGACATTTCAAAATATAAATGACATTTTTGCTGTCGCATGTGAACATGCCTTTAATAGGAATTTGTTCTCCAGAATGAGGGTGGGTGAAGGTTGGACCTCTAATGACACTCGAACAGTTGTTACAATTTAAACATGGAAATGTGCCCTGACGCGGAGTAGTCAGTGTGGTTTGTCTGACCATAGGTTTATTAGTGCCTATATCTGCTCTAATAATTTTATCACGAACATTGTCAGCTCTTTTGAAACACATCATCGGAGAATTTTGAAATATCTCCATATGAGGATATGATCTGGACATGATGTGCCAATGCTTATTAATTATGCCCCTTATTCTCTGTGTCCAAGGATGGTACTTCACTATTAATGGAATGCGTAGTGGTTTGGTAATCTTCTGTCCCTGCGGTTGATCTAACTTGTTCTTTTGAGATTGTAGTAAATATAGGGGATAGCCTCTATTAAGGAACTTTTTAGTCATCTCTTGCAACCTAATTTCACAGGTATCAGGATCAGTCACGATCCTTTTAACCCTTTGGTACTGTGAAAAAGGAATCGCCTTCTTGATAGTTGGGGGGTGGCTACTAGTGTAGGTAAGTAGACTATTTCGATCTGTATCCTTGATATATAGATCAGTATACACTGTACCATCATCCTTACGTTTTACCCATGTATCAAGAAAGGATATTTGTTGGAAATCGAAGTGTATGGTAAATTGAAGCTCACTCCAAATGGAGTTAAGATGACTATTAAATTCCATGAGGGATCGAACGTCGCCTCGCCACACGCAAAACACGTCATCTATAAAACGACGCCAGAATATACAATGCTTTAAATATAGAGAATTAGAATAAACAAATTCACTTTCAAACGATGACATATAACTGTTTGCGTACGGCGGCGCGACGTTCGATCCCATCGCGGTCCCGCGGCGCTGTTGGAAAAACATTTCCTTCTTTTTTTCTGTTACTCCTCCTTTCCTCTGTGTATAAAAGGGATGTGATAGGGGTGTATTGTTTAGTCTGCTGAAACGCGTCACTATATGCTTATAATATGTGACTGAATAAACGCAACATTCATCATCATCGCGAGTGCCGGTCTTTTTTCCTTTTATTGCGAGCTTCAAAGGTAGTCACCTGAAATGGTCTTCCAACAGTCTTGAAGGAGTTCCCAGAGATGCTTAGCACTTGTTGTCCCTTTTGCCTTCACTTTGCGGTCCAGCTCACCCCAAACCATCTCGATTGGGTTCAGGTCCGGTGACTGTGGAGGCCAGGTCATCTGGCGCAGCACCCCATCACTCTCCTTCATGGTCAAATAGCCCTTACACAGCCTGGAGGTGTTGAATAAATTCCCAACAGTGTCACCAGCAAAGCACCCCCACACCATCACACCTCCTCCTCCATGCTTCACGGTGGGAACCAGGCATGTAGAGTCTATCTGTTCACCTTTTCTGTGTCGCACAAAGACACGGTGGTTGGAACTAAAGATCTCAAATTTGGACTCATCAGACCAAAGCACAGATTTCCACTGGTCTAATGTCCATTCCTTGTGTTCCTTAGCCCAAAAAAGTCTCTTCTGCTTGTTGCCTGTCCTTAGCAGTGGTTTCCTAGCGGATATTCTACCATGAAGACCTGATTCACACAGTCTCCTCTTAACAGTTGTTCTAGAGATGTGTCTACTGTTAGAACTCTGTGTGGCATTGACCTGGTCTCTAATCTGAGCTGCTGTTAACCTGCGATTTCTGAGGCTGGTGACTCGGATGAACTTATCCTCCGCAGCAGAGGTGACTCTTGGTCTTCCTTTCCTGGGGCGGTCCGCATGTGAGCCAGTTTCTTTGTAGCGCTTGATGGTTTTTGTGACTGCACTTGGGGACACTTTCAAAGTTTTCCCAATTTTTCGGACTGACTGACCTTCATTTCTTAAAGTAATGATGGCCACTCGTTTTTCTTTACTTAGCTGCTTTTTTCTTGCCATAATACAAATTCTAACAGTCTATTCAGTAGGACTATCAGCTGTGTATCCACCTGACTTCTCCACAACGCAACTGATGGTCCCAACCGCATTTATAAGGCAAGAAATACCACTTATTAAACCTGACAGGGCACACCTGTGAAGTGAAAACCATTTCAGGTGACTACCTCTTGAAGCTCATCAAGAGAATGCCAAGAGTGTGCAAAGCAGTAATCAAAGCAAAAGGTGGCTACTTTGAAGAACCTAGAATATTACATATTTTTAGTTGTTTCACACTTTTTTGTTATTTATATAATTCCACATGTGTTAATTCATAGTTTTGATGCCTTCAGTGTGAATCTACAATTTTAATAGTCATAAAAATAAATAAAACTCTTTGAATGAGAAGGTGTGTCCAAACTTTTGTTCTGTACTGTATGTTCGTTTTTGGGGCGAGGCAATTGTAAGTCGATGGGCTCCAAAGAAGGATATGCTACAGTTTCTGAGCACTTACCCAGATGCAGTCGTAAAAAAAAAAGTGCTCTCACAGTTGCTAAGAGACACCTTTGGTATCTGTCAGAAACAAACCTAGGATTGTTTTTTTGGACGAACGTATTACTCAGGCTGTTAAGGAAAATATGAATAAAAATTTAGAAACCAAACCTGCAAAGAAAAAGGAAATGAAACGATTAGAGGGTAAAACAAAGACCTTCTTTGAATTGTTTGGGATCCACAATGTGACAGAATACTGCAGTGATTCTCTAAGAAGCCATGTGAATGCTGTTAAGATGGTCAATGATACAGCAGAAAGAGGAATTGCTCTGATAAAAAAGTTTAACAAATCAGTTAGGGACGAAGAACAAAAATAATTCTTGTTGAGGGTAGTCGAGCATCACAGAAAAGTCGTCACCAAGCTAACGAAAAAAGGAATTGCATCGTTCAGTGTTGATTAATACAATGCCTTGCAAAAGTATTCACCTCCCCCTTGACATTTTTCAAGTTTTGTTACATTATAGCCTTAAGTTCAATGTTTTGTTAATCTGAATTTTATGTTATGGATCAAAACACAATAGTCTAAGTTGGTGAAGTGAAATGAAAAAAATATATAAATAAAACTATTGTTCAGAAATAGAACACAGAAAATTGGCATGTGCGTATGTATTCACCCCCTTTGTTAGGAAGACCATAAAAAGCTCTGATGCAACCAATTACATTCAGAAGTCACAATTAGTGAAATGATGTCCACCTGTGTGCAATCTAAGTGTCACATGATCTGTCATTACATATACACACCTTTTGTGAAAGGTCCCAGGGGCTGCAACACCTTAGCAAGAGGCATCACTAACCAAACACTGCCATGAAGACAAAGGAACTCTCCAAACAAGTAAGGGAAAATGTTTTTGAGAAGTATAAGTCAGGCTTAGGTTATAAAAAATATACAAATCTTTGATGATCCCCAGGAGCACCATCAAATCTATCATAACCAAATGGAAAGAACATGGCACAATAGCAAACCTGCCAAGAGACAGCTGCCCACCAAAACTCACAGACGGGGCAAGGAGGGCATTAATCAGAGAGACAGCACAGAGACCTAAGGTAACACTGGATGAGCTGGTCTGGTGAGACAAAAATTTAACTTTTTGGCTATCAAAGAAAACGCTATGTCTGGCACAAACCCAACACATCATATCACAGAAAGAACACCATCCCCACAGTCAACCATGGTGGTGGCAGCATCATGCTGTGGAAATGTTTTTCAGCAGCCGGGACTGGGAAACTGGTCAAAGTTGAGGGAAAGATGGATAGTGCTAAATACAGGGATATTCTTCGGCAAAACCTGTACCCCTCTGTGCGTGATTTGAGGCTAGGATGCAGGTTCACCTTCCAGCAGGACAATGACCCCAAACACACTTCTAAAGCAACACTTGAGTGGTTTAATGGGAAACATGTAAATGTGTTGGAATGGCCTAGTCAAAGCCCAGATCTCAATCCAATAGAAAATCTGTGGTCAGACTTAAAGATTGCTGTTCAGAAGTGCAAACCATCTAACTTGAAGGAGCTGAAGCAGTTTTGCAAGAAGGAATGGTCAAAAATCCCAGTGGTAAGATGTGGCAAGCTCATAGAGACTTATCCAAAGCGACTTGGAGCTGTGATTGCCACAAAAGGTGGCTCTACGAAGTATTGAATTTAGGGGGGTGAATAGTTATGCACATTGACCTTTTTTGTTTATTTTGTCATATTTGTTGTTTGCTTCACAATAAAATAAAAAAAGTTGTGGGCATGTTTTGTAAATTAAATGATGCAAATCCTCAAACAATCCATGTTAATTCCAGGTTGTGAGGCACCAAAACACAAAAAAAGTCAAGGGGGTGAATACTTTTGCAAGGCACTGTATAACACATCATACTACCTATTAATCTTAGTGTCTAGTTTGAATATTATTTTAAGTTTGCGATTTCTAGTTTTCCCAATAAAAGTAATTAACATTGAAAAATCATATTTTTTGCCTACTTTTACAAAACTTATCAAAGTGTGCAACCTCTAAATATTATTCAGTCTTCATGAAATGTGGCATATATATCTTTTACATAACTGAGACTCAGGGCGTAAGCAAAGTCTGCAAAAATTTTACATTTTATTTTTTGCATTACAAAATGAAACACGCTAATATATATATATATATATATATATATATATATATATATATATATATATATATATATATATATATATATATATATATATAATATAAAAACGTACTAATGACAACTACATATACACTGGAATGCCAGTCCATATAAAGAAATGTCCCCCCAACCAAAAAACAGGAGAAGGTCACATGGTCTACATGGGCTGGAGGCAATTAAAAAGAAATTAACTGCAACCACCACCACATACTTAACTCAATATGTGCAAACAAAAAATAAATATAGTAAACATCCAATAATAAACTAAACAGAGTGGAAGGATTAGTACTGCAAGATCAGGTCATATTTTTATATATAGCCTGAGGGGGAACACGTCCTTAGTTCATGCATCCAATAAGTCTCACGAGTAAGCAGTTTTTTCTTGTAATCACCCCCCCCCCCCCCTTCCTACTGGGCATGATGACCCTCTCTATTCCTTGGGCTATTAGGCTTGATACATTTCCTTGCTGAACAACCGCAAAATGCAATGTAGCCGCAGACACATTCCGTGTTTTATAATGCGGTATGTCAGATATGTGTCTGTGGATTCTTGTCTTAATGGTGCAACCCACATATTGTAATCTGCAGGTAGTACAAGTGATCAAGTACACAGCATGATCCGTATTACAATTGAGAGGTATTAATGCTGCATATTTTATCACTTTCCATGGAAGAAAAATATGTACTGATCTGCATATGCTCTCAGCAGATACACCTGGTCTGGCCACACTTATAACTGCATTTATGCCTCAACCATGATGGTTTAGTGGTTGATGGCTCAATATACAGGCTTGGACTCATCAACTGACCCAAACTAGGGACCGGTAAATGGCGATTAACTATTCTACAAATCTCTCGGTACTCTTCGCTATACTGCGTAGTGAAAATAGCCTGTGTGTTGCGCATATTTTTCCTTTTCATTTTCTTCTCGTTCTCCTTAGGAAAAACTAAAGACTGTCTATCCGAGGAAAGGGTCTCATTCACTGCTCTTTGTACAGACCATGTATTATATCTCCTTTGCCCTAAAACATTTTGTTGAGGCGGGGCATAGTGAGAAGGACCTGAAATTCATGATTTTGGATCAGATCAATTTGTCAAGGAGGGGAGGTGATCGGACATTGGCTCTCAAACAGAGAGAGCTACGTTGGATCCATCGCCTACATACTCTGAGACCATTTGGTCTTAATGTCGAGTTCAAATGGAGTGTGAAGTAGATGTGGGCGTTTCATCATCCTTTTGGCTCTTTGTTATTTTTGTTCTGGTTATGTGAACTCAATTGGTGTAATTTATTTTATATACAATTTTGATAAATGTATTTATAGTTATCTTTCTTTCTTTCTTTTTCTTTTTAGATCTTATTTATCAATGCTTTTGCAGCGGTTTGGACAGATGGCGGACGCGGGATCCTGGGTCAATTTTCATATGGATCTTGTGAGGGAGGGGATTCATAGGGCCCAATAATTTTAGATTTATTATCAATTATTCTGGCCGCTTGTATAGGGTTTTGATAAGTGAGTGGTGGTCCTAATTTACCTGTTTGCAGGGTTCGGGGTGATTTTGGGTTAGAAGGCTATGGGCATGGACGTGTCCTGGGCCTCTATCCCACTAAAGGCCCGTAGTGATGATCGTGGAAATGATATAACTACTGGGCTCCCTCTATTTACCCTTAAGATGTTTGGTATTTATCTTATAGGGGTTTCTCTCCCCTTGTGTGCTTCAATACAAAAGGTACCATGATCGCTCCAGTATATATCCTGAGTACAGCGGTTAGATGGATGTCTTTATCTGCCAAATTTAGACATCCGTTATCTTTATCTATTGGTCTTTTGATCCTTTTTTATTGTGCCTTCTGTTTACCCATCTCTCTACAGTTGTGACTGCGTTGCCCTTTTGTCTAGTTGGTATGTTCTTTGCCTGCGGTTGCTGGGGAAACAATGCCAGTTTCACTAGTGTTGTTGGTCTGTGTGCGCTTGCCCCTCCCCGCTGGTGTGTCGATTCCAAGTACTGCTCTCGGCGTAGTCTCACGATGGCTGCACGAGTCATGTGGATGGTCATGTGATCAATCATGTGACGCTGGTGGCGTCTCCTGGCTCTGTTTGTTTGAGTTGCGGTTGCTAAGCTTCTGGACATGCGCAGTCTGTCTTGGAGGATGCGGATTTTGGAGCCGCATGTCTGTCCCCGCTATGTGAGTTTTTATTAAAGGGGTATTCCCATCTTGCAAAATCAGCCAGAGTTGCAGTTACTTCACAAATCACTTCCTGTTTTTCTGTTTCTAAGGCTGGGCTGGCTTAGGCAGCTAGACTGAAGCCTGTCCACGCCTCCTTATGACATCACACTGAGAGCTGAGTCCTACGTGCTCGTTCATGTGAAAAGTATGACTCACCAGTCTGGCTGGCACCAGGAAGTGTCTGTGAAGCTCATCTCTCCTGCTGTGGACTCAGATCAGTCCGTGGAGCAATGGTCAGTGATTTTATTGACTACCATTTAGATGACCTGAATACGAACTACACATAAAAGTTTTCATATCTATTCCAAACCCTATCTGTGCAGCAGAAACTGTAATTTACTGCAGCCCAAATGCATGTCTGCTAGTATCCATATGATTCGTTTTTTTGTCTCCTATAAAAAAAAAAAATCACTGAACAGCACAGATGCAGATTTGTTACCATTAGAGCTGTACTACATTAGAGTAATAACGTGCATATTCAACTCAGCCACATATCAGTGTATTACCCTATCTCTTCACTATTCTTTATATGCCATATATTGATAATCCCCACCTCACCAATCACTAAGAATGTACCAGCGCATACCTAGCTCTGCTACATAACCCTGTTATGTCAGTCCTACACCTGTAATATCTCTCCACCATTCTTTATATGCCATATATTGATAATCCCCACCTCACCAATCACTGAGAATATACCAGCGCATACCTAGCTCTGCTACATATCCTTGTTATGTCAGTCCTACACCTGTAATATCTCTCCACCATTCTTTATATGCCATATATTGATAATCCCCACCTCACCAATCACTGAGAATGTACCAGCGCATACCTAGCTCTGCTACATAACCATTTTATGTCAGTCCTACACCTGTAATATCTCTCCACCATTCTTTATATGCCATATATTGATAATCCCCACCTCACCAATCACTGAGAATGTACCAGCGCATACCTAGCTCTGCTACATAACCATTTTATGTCAGTCCTACACCTGTAATATCTCTCCACCATTCTTTATATGCCATATATTGATAATCCCCACCTCACCAATCACTGAGAATATACCAGCGCATACCTAGCCCCCATCAGCCTCATATAGCCCCCATCAGCCTCATATAGCCCCCATCAGCCTCATACAGCCCCCCATCAGCCTCATACAGCCCCCCCATCAGCCTCATACAGTCCCCATCAGCCTCATATGCCCCCCATCAGCCTCCTATAGCCCCCATCAGCCTCCTATAGCCCCCATCAGCCTCCTATAGCCCCCATCAGCCTCATATAGCCCCCATCAGCCTCATATAGCCCCCCATCAGCCTCATATAGCCCCCATCAGCCTCCTATAGCCCCCATCAGCCTCATATAGCCCCCATCAGCCTCATATAGCCCCCAGCCTCATATGCCCCCCATCAGCCTCATATAGCCCCCAGCCTCATATGCCACCCATCAGCCTCATATAGCCCCCATCAGCCTCATATAGCCCCCATCAGCCTCATATAGCCCCCATCAGCCTCATATAGCCCCCATCAGCCTCATATGCCCCCCATCAGCCTCATATAGCCCCCATCAGCCTCATATAGCCCCCATCAGCCTCATATAGCCCCCATCAGCCTCATATGCCCCCCATCAGCCTCATATAGCCCCCAGCCTCATATGCCCCACATCAGCCTCATATAGCCCCCATCAGCCTCATATAGCCCCCATCAGCCTCATATGCCCCCCATCAGCCTCATACAGCCCCCCATCAGCCTCATACAGCCCCCCATCAGCCTCATATAGCCCCCATCAGCCTCATATAGCCCCCATCAGCCTCATACAGCCCCCCATCAGCCTCATACAGTCACCATCAGCCTCATACAGTCCCCATCAGCCTCATATGCCCCCCATCAGCCTCATATAGCCCCCATCAGCCTCATATAGCCCCCATCAGCCTCATATAGCCCCCATCAGCCTCATATAGCCCCCAGCCTCATATAGCCCCCATCAGCCTCATATAGCCCCCATCAGCCTCATATAGCCCCCATCAGCCTCATATAGCCCCCAGCCTCATATGCCCCCCATCAGCCTCATATAGCCCCCATCAGCCTCATATAGCCCCCATCAGCCTCATATGACCCCCATCAGCCTCATATAGCCCCCAGCCTCATATGCCCCCCATCAGCCTCATACAGCCCCCCATCAGCCTCATACAGCCCCCCATCAGCCTCATACAGCCCCCCATCAGCCTCATATAGCCCCCCATTAGCCTCATATAGCCCCCCCATTAGCCTCATATAGCCCCCCATTAGCCTCATATAGCCCCCCATTAGCCTCATTTAGCCTCATATAGCCCCCCATCATCATCCATCCGCCCCAAAAGTCAGTCCGTCTGCCCCCTCAAGTGCCTCCATCAGCCCCAAATCTCATATATAACATATACTTACCACGCTGTCTCTCCCACGCCGTCCGCTCTCTGAGTCCTCTCTCCCTTCCACAAACTAATCGGCCGCGCATGCGCAGATCGCGGCTAAAAGGAAAATAGATCTGCGCATGCGCGAACCGCCCGGCGACGTGCGCGTTCTTTATAATCAGTACAGCCGCCGCTAGATCACCAGGGAAGGAGTGCGCAAGCGCGGCCATTGGATGCGGCCGGCGAGCGGCGGCCGTATCCATGGGCAGCGCTTATAAACTAGGGATTTGGGATTTGGAATTTATAAAAGAAAAGTAGGGTTTTTTTAATTAGTTGTATTTAGTAAAAACTTTATTTGGGGGGGTGTAATTGAATGAGACATGATTATATAGATGGGAATACCCCTTTAATTACAGCTATTGCTGACACATATGCACAGGTGATGTAACACTGTCTCATTGTGTTCAATTTACACAGTTTAAAGTATACGTTTGTATGAATCATGAATATTGTTAATTTGTACATTTGAACACAATCATGTAAACTGTATTGATGCTACACGGATCACTGTATAATTGTATCTTATATATTTTATCACTTATTTTTATGATTGTATTATTTATTTATTATTTTAATTGATTGTCACTTAATTTGCTGCTATGTATTCTGGGTATATATACCCCTGTGAGACACAATTTTTTATGCTTGATAAAGACTGCATTGAGCGGTTGAAACGTTGCAGAAGGGTCAATAAAGGGTCCATCGTATTTCACTTTACTTTTGGAGTGCTGCCTCATCTTTTGAACATATATATATATATATATATATATATATATATACACTGAACAAAAATATAAACGCAACACTTTTGGTTTTGCTCCCATTTTGCATGAGCTAAACTCAACGATCTGAAACATTTTCTACATACACAAAAGACCCATTACTCTAAAATATTTCTCACAAATCTGTCTAAACCTGTGTTAGTGATCACTTCTCCTTTGCCATGATAATCCATCCCACCTCACTGCTGATTAGACAGCATGAATATTGCACAGGTGTGCCTTAGACTGCCCACAATAAAAGATCACTCTAAAATGTGCAGTTTTGCCTTACTGGGGGGGGGGGGGGGTCATAAAACCAGTCAGTATCTAGTGTGGCAACCATTTGCCTCACACAGTGCAACACATCTCCGTCGCATAGAGTTGATCAGGTTGTTGATTGTGGCCTGTTGCATGTTGGTCCACTCCTCTTCAATAGCTGTGCGAAGTTGCAGAATATTGGCAGGAACTGAGCTTCCCTGAAATGGTTTCTGACAGTTTGTGTAGAAATTCTTTGGTTATGCAAACTGTATGTTGCTGCAGCTGTCCGGGTGGCTGGTCTCAAACGATCATGGACGTGAACATGCTGGATGTGGAGGTCCTGGGCTGGTGTGGTTACACGTGGTCTGTTGTTGTGAGGCCGGTTGGATGTACTGACAAATTCTCTGTACATCCAACGGCTTATGGTAGAGAAATGAACATTCATTGCTCTGGTAGACATTCCTGCAGTCAGCATGCCAATTGCTCGCTCCCTTAAATGTTGCGACATCTGTGGTCTTGTGCTGTGTGAACAAACTGCACATTTCAGAGTGTCCTTTTATTGTGGGAAGTCTAAGGCATACCTGTGCAATATTCATGCTGTCTAATCAGCACCTTGATATGCCACACCTGTGAGGTGGGATGGATTATCTCGGCAAAGAAGAAGTGCTCACTAACACAGATTTTGACAGATTTGTGAACAATATTTGAGACTAATGGGTCTTTTGTGTATGTAGAAAATGTTTCAGATCTTTGAGTTCAGCTCATGCAAAATGAGAGCAAAACCGAAAGTGTTGCGTTTATATTTTTGTTCAGTGTAGTTAATGACCAGTAGACCTGAAGCCTTTGAGGCAATAGAATGGCATATGAGGTCGCAATGACATAATCGGGAGAAGACATTAGAGTAGACATCGCTGGATGTAAGCGGTATGTACTGCTGTATTACCCTGTATGGTATGTAGTGCTGTATTTAATGTTCATCTAAATATGTCTTTAGCAGTAGGCCGGGGGAGGGGTTGGATTAAGAATTTAGCATGGGAGGGGGTGGTAAGGCACCATTTCAATTTTAGCCTCAGGCAGCAGAAAGACTAAGTACACCCCCTGAATATGATCCTATTAATATGGAGAAATAGGGGGAAATTGGAAGTCCTTCCAAAAATTCTTTCCTTCTTGGCCCTCAATTCTTAAATAATTTTGCTCTGTGATACAGATTTGAGTAATACAAACTAGGGAATAACCTTTACCAGCTCCACTTGCAAACACTTGCAAGCCAGCGTGCACTGTGAGGTGGAACTCAAATTTAAACAGACCAAATGATTGCTCTTGCACTGCTGCATTAAAACCGAGTTCTTTATTTCTTTGCAGGATACAAAAGCATGTAAAATGTTGATGCATTTCAGGCTACACTACCCCTTTGTCATTTTGACAAAGGGCTAGTGTAGCCTGAAATGCATCAACATTTAATCTGCTTATGTATCCTGCAGAGAAAGAAAGAACCTGATTTTACATGCAGCAATCTTTTGTTCTGTTTAGATTTTAATAATGTGAGAGATTGGTTGCTAAGGAATTTGCTGCCTGACAACATCATTGAGAAAACTGTTGTTGTTGAAGTGAATCTGTCAAGAGATTCATGTTACCCAAACCATAAGCAGTATAAAATCCAAAAATGTCCCCTCACATTTTGAGCTGAAACGCTGCAGCATTTAAAAAGGAGACGCAAATGTTGAGAAGAGTTATTGGGGTGGGTCCCCAATGGCTTTGCCCCACCTACCTCAGCTTGATTGACATGTCTCTTCTTATATTTAAATAAGCTTAAATAAGGAGACAACTGTCAATCAAGTTGAGCTGGGCAGAACCCAACTTTCTCAACATCCACACCCTTTTGAATTTTAGTTTTCTATCTCTCAAATATGGATTTCAATACTTAAGACATAAGATGCTTACAGTAGGGTGTGTATGTGTAGGGCAAAGAAAAATAACTTAAAAAAAATAATATTTTTTTTTAAAATCATATATATATATATATATATATATATATATATATATATATATATATGAAAAAAAGGTAGCACAGCCTGCAGCCAAATATGGGTGCACAGCCCGCAGGGAAAAGCCAATCCCACAATTACAAATAGGATAAAAGGGCAGCACTCCAAAAAATAAAAAAAATTGAAAACACTCTTTATTCACCTCAGTGGCAATGGCAGCGTTTCGGCTCTGCACTAGAGCCTTTCTCAAGCTACATATACTACTCACAAAAAGTTAGGGATATTTGGCTTGTGGGTGGAATTTCAGCATTAACTTAAAATGCACCTTTAGAGGTGAAATTAATGTAACCTTCGCTAAACTTTTGAATGCGCATGTCCAACTGTTCAATGTCTCATTACTTTTTGCACAATGTGCTGTTCTCTAACAAGGAGCTTAACAGTAAAATTCACATCAGGTGTTTTATCCATGAATAGCCCAATACATCTCCTGGTTCAATTAAAATTCATATTTAAACAGTCCTCCTCTTCATGCTGCTCATATTTTGAAATCATGAAACAAAGACGCCCTAGACACCTAACAATTGATCAACAGTACCTCGCCATTGTGAGGCTTCAAGCAGGATTTTCTAAGACAGAAGTGGTCACTGAGCTTAGAATGTCACAGAGTATCATTAGCAGGTTGCAACAGAGATACAGAGAGACTGAAAGAGTCACAGAAAGCCATAGAATTAGACGTCCTTTGGCCAGATCCCACACTGATGAACGCTTAATTGTGAAAAATGCCCTCCAGAACCAGATAATGAATGCCACACAACTCCATGTACATTTAGAGTACTTTAAGTGTCACGTCATTTAGAGTACTCTAAGTGTCACGTCATACCATTCAAAACTGTTTACATCAGCGTGGTCTACGTGCTAGACAACCTGCCACCAGGCACAAGCATCATCTTGCATGGGCCAGGTAGTATCTACATTGGACGAGGGACTAGTGGGCCTCAGTCCTGTTCACTGATGAAAGTCGCTGAGCTGAAATGATGGCCGCCAATGGTGTTGGAGATGTCAAAGAGAGCGCTAACTCTTGTCACCGGAAAAGCCTTTGGTAGTGTCACGATAGGTAGGTAAGCGGGGAAATAACCAAACACAGGAAAACAAACAGAACAAATGACTAGGCCCAAAAACTAGGGAGAAAAGGGTCATCTCGTAGCAATCCCTAAAAGTTTTCCCTAAACTGCTGTGCCCATGTGCATACCCTAATGGTAGATATGCACATGCCCTCGTGCCTAAACCTATACACCCTGGGCAAACCCTAAGCTGTAGGGAAAAGGGAAGAGGCAACCTGTTTCTTCAAACCCAGAGGAAGCAAGCGTCTCCCTAGAGGCCTAGATAAAAGACACAATGGGAAATAATGGAGAGGACTTATCTAGAGCAGAGCTGGAGCAGACGATCCACCACACATGCAGAGCTCACAGGAAATAACTATAACCCGCACAGGCCACTGGGGGAAGGAGGGATAAAAAGCCTCACTAACAATCAAACCCAGTACACCTGAGGGAAGGTGGATCCAGCTCAAACCCAAACCAAAACAAAGAGAGAACTCAGACATGCAGCCAGTCTGACAGACCTCCGCACATTCACAGGGCAAGGCATGACAGGTAGTGGTGGTGTTACAGTGTGGGCAGGTGTGTCTAGTCAATACAGAACTGCCCTACATTTTGTGAATGGAACAGTAACAAGCTCATATTACTTAAATAACATAATTAATCCAGTCATTGTGCCTCTGCATTAACAACATAGGCCTAATTTCATCTTCGTGGACGACAATGCGACAGCTCATCAAGGTTGCATCATTAGGGAACGACTGCTGGAGACTGGGGTATCGCAAATGGAGTAGCCTGCACTTTCTCCAGACCTGAAACCCATTGAAAACCTATGGGAGATGTGGAGTTATTGTATAGAGGATAGTAACTCTGTACCCCAGAACCTCAATGACCTGAGGGCCGCCATTCAAGAAAAGTGGGATGCCATGCCTCATCAGACCAAATAAACCCCAAGGGGAGAAAGGGAGATAAAACTTAACTGTTACTGGTAATAAAATGTATGCACTGCACCAGGTAATGGCAATCAAAAACATAAAACAGGATGCAAAACATATCTAGACCAGCAACCCCGTAGAATGTGATGCAACGGGACCAGTAAACCAATGAATACTCACTAGTGGGCACTAGTCACATTGCAATGCATAAATTGGAACATTCTTACCAATCTTGAAGTTCCTCGAAAGATAATTCTTAATGGAAACATACGGTTCCATTGCGTATAGAAGTTTGGGTGGCTGGTTAGCTCCTACATTAGATAGGCATCAGGAAACACTATCCCTAGTGAACCCTAAATGAGGGAGAGGGGCTAGGAATGCCCTGCCTATCTATACAGACCACCTGCCCCGACAGGGGCGACCCCATCCGGATACCTAACCCTAAGCCCGGGCAGAATCCCTATAAAACCCTAAAAGGCATATCCCAATGTGCCACGTTTCATCTGATAACTCGTCAGGGGAAACATTGATAATTATAAATATTGCACAAAATACATATACAGGGTGTATAGAATGTATGGCCCCAAATCAAGCCTTGTCAGGCTGAGACCCAATAGAATAAAAATAAAGAAAACATACTGTATGTAGAGGGTTCCCCCCAGAGGTCAGTGAACCTTATGTCAAAGAAGGTGCACCCCTCATTCCAAGTGGGATGCCACTAGTCCCCACTGATGTGGAGGATTCTCCTGTCAGCAAGGTTTGGCATCCAGTGCGGCAAGATAAAAGGCAGCGCCACGCACGCTTACTCACAAAGGCCACCTTTCCGGGCCTGTGAGCGGATCACATGATCTTCGCGTCACATCACATGGTAGGCAGCGCGTGGTCACGTGAGGCCGAACTACAAAAATGGAGAAAGGCATGCCTGGTGCCTAGCAACCGGGACACCTACTACAACAGGATGACATCCCGGTTGCTGCAGGCTCTTCTGCGGAATTCACGGATGGTTTTGCCAATATATTCTTTACCACAATTACACGTGAGTTGGTAAATGACACCAGGTCACGTGTGAATGTGGTAAAGAATATATTGGCAAGACCATCCGTGAATTCTGCAGAAGAGTGGGTGAACATCTCAATGATATTGCTAACATGAGGGACACATCCATAGCTAAACACATCCACTTTTATCACAGTTGCAGAACTTGTGTCTCCTTCTTGGGTATCAACATGGTCAAACCATCTTTGAGGGGAGGTAACTGGGACAGGGATCTTTTCCAGAGAGAAGTTTGATGGATATATTATCTCAAAACCACAGCCCCATTGGGACTCAATGAGAAGCTTAGCTTTAGTTGTTTCATTTGACCCCACAAGTGCTTATATTGAGGGGCTTCATCTAAGCTTAGCCTTTAGTATGTCCATCCATGATATTTATTATCATTTCTCCGCAGTTTCATATTTGAGAGGTTCCCACCATCCCTTAGGGGAATAGGTGGCCCTGTCGACAATGGTTGTCTGCATTTGCTTATTTATTTTTACTGTTTACTTATAGTGAGGAACAGAAGTATTTGAACACCCTGCAATTTTGCAAGTTCTCCCAATTAGAAATCAAGGAGTAGTCTGAAATTCACATTGTATGTGCATTCCCAATCTGAGAGACAGCATAAAAATAAAATAAAAATCAGGAAATCTTTATGATTTTTAAAGAATTTCTTTGTCTTGCACTGCTGAACATAAGTATTTGAACACCTTTCATGCCCTGCTCAGGTTATGTGCGGAGGTCTGCCTGGTTAGCAGCACGTGTGTAGTTTTCTGTTTTTGTTTTGGAGTTGAGCTGTATCTTCAGGTGCTCTGGGTGGGGTCGTTTGTATGAGTTTAAATCACACCTCTTCCCAGTGTCCTGTGCGGGTTATAGCTTCCATCTTGCTCTGTGGAAGGAAGGAAGGAAGGAAGGAAGGAAGGATTTACCATTTCTGCTCTGTGACAAGATAAGTTGGTTTTGGTTTTCTTTTGTGTGTTCTGTCTAGGCTGTTAGGGAGACGCCTGCCTCCTCCAAGTGCTGAGGAAGCAGGCTGTCTCTTTTCCCCTTTCACCATCTTAGGGATTTTAGGGTATCTTCAGCCTTAGGCACGGGGGCACGTTTATTCCCATCTTCAGGGTCTGAACGTGGGCACAGTAGTCTAGGGAGGGCTGGTAGGGATTTGTAAGGAGGTGACCTATATCCCCATCTTCTGGCCTAGACACTTGTTTGTGGTTTTCTGTGGTATCTTGTATCCTGCCCAGTGTGACATTATAACCCGCCAAAACGTAGACTGCCATTTCTCAGCAGCTTTGAGATGGAGTCATTTGATTCAATGGTTGATCGCATGTAGGAATTAACTTGGGAGGTAGCTGACCTCCACAATGCAGTTTCACTTTGTCAGAATTTTCTGCTTAATGGCTCTGCTGGTGGTAGTCAGTCTAGCCTTGAACCTAAGGTTTCTCTCCCTGATCGGTTTTCTGGGGGTGTGGATGATCTTATCTGCTATAGAGAGTCATGCAAGCTGTATTTTCAGCTGCGTCCGTCTTCATCTGGTGATGAGAATCAAAGAGTAGGGATAATCATTTCCCTGCTTAAAGGGGACGTGCAGTCCTGGGCCTTTTCTCTGCCGACTGGTTCTCTGGTCCTCCGGTCGGTGGATGAATTTTTTAAAACCTTGGGATTAATTTGTGATGACCCAGGTAGGGTCTCGATGGCAGAATCTAAGTTGCGTACTTTATTACAGGGAGAACATTCTGCAGAGGTGTATTGTGTTAAGTGTAGGAGATGGGCTACGGAGTATGGATGGAAAGACCCACGCTTCGTAGTCAGTTTTGTCAGGGGTTGTCTGAGAGATTAAAAGATGCCCTCGCTTTTCATGAGTACCCGGATACATTGGAGAATGCTATGTCTTTGGCTGTACAGTTAGATAGACGCATGAGAGAGAGGTGTAAGGTCGCCTCCACGCGAGGGATCCCTTCTGTGAGTGGTTTTGTCCCACCAGTTCCCCAGAGCATTATGACATATAATCCTGGGGTAGGGGAGGAACCCATGCAGCTGGGTCAGGTGTTGTTCCGTTCTGGTAATAGGAACTTTAGGAGATTGTATAAGCTATGTTATTATTGTGGAGAAAGTGGTCATTTTGTTTATGCTTGTCCTTTTGTTAAATTGCGTGTTGATGATAAAGAACCACAAAGAGGTTTACATAAAGAGAAAAAATAAACATCCTTGACTCTTAGTAGTGTGAATGGGCTGCCGGAGCAAGCAAGTATGCAATCTTCCTGCAATACTCGTTTTCTCTTTCCAGCTATTTTCTCCTTAAGTATTCCTTGATTGTGGTGCTGGGGTAAACCTTACTGATTATCTGTTTCTTCTAAATCTGGGCCTAAGTACTTGCACTTTAGAAAGAGAGATTCCGGTGTTCGCAATCGATTCTTCCCCTCTCTCTCAAGGAGTTTCACTCATATTGCTCATGGTATTCAGTTAAGGGTGGGTGATTCACATGTTGAGATAATTTCTTGTTTTTTTCATGAAGGACTTGCCCGCTCCTATGGTCTTTGGTTACCGTGGTTGATAAAACATAACCCTACTATAGATTGGCAGGCAAGGCAGATCATTGGTTGGAGTGAATTTTGTTCGGACAATTGTCTTAGTGCCTGGGGTGTCTACTACGGTTTTACCCTCAGTATCTCTCAGATTTTGCGGATGTATTTGCGGAGGGTGGGGCTCAGGAATTGCCTCCTTGTCGTGAATATGATTGCCCGGTTAATCTCATCCCAGGGGCTAAGTTGCCAAAGTCTCGGCTATACAATCTTTCTCAACCCGAAAGAGAGGTCATGCGGAAGTATATTGCCGAGAGTTTGGCAAAAGGTCATATTAGGCCATCTAAATCTCTGGTTGCAGTTGGGTTATTCTTTGTTAAGAAAACGGATGGATCCCTTAGACCCTGTTTGGATTTCCGGGAATTGAACCGCATTACGGTTCGTGATCCGTATCGCCTTCCTTTGATCTCTGACCTTTTTGATCAAATTGTTGGAGCCAAGGTGTTCTCCAAGTTAGATTTAAGAGGGGCCTACAATCTGATCAGAATCAAGGAGGGGGATGAGTGGAAAAAGGCCTTCAACACACACGACGGTCATTTCGAGAATCTGGTTATGCCTTTTGGGTTAACTAACGTGCCAGCAGTGTTTCAGCGATTTGTCAATGACATTTTCCACCATTTTGTGGGAAGGTTTGTTGTAATTTACTTGGATGACATTCTAATTTATTCTCCTGATCTGAAGACTCATCAGGATCACGTGAGACAGGTTTTGTTGATCCTTCGGGAGAATAAATTGTATGCTAAATTGGAGAAATGTGTGTTTACTGTTCAGGAGCTTCCGTTTCTGGGTTACCTGCTTTCTGACTCTGATTTTCGTATGGACCCCGAAAAGGTCCGGGCGGTTCTGGAATGGGACCGACCGGAGAATCAGAAAGCTTTGATGCGGTTTTTGCGATTTACCAATTATTATAGAAAATTTATCTTGAACTACTCTACCATTGTAAAACCCCTGACTGATATAACTAAGAAAGGCATCGACTTCTCTGCCTGGTCGGATGAGGCATTGCAGGCCATTTCGGCTATTAACCCCTTAAGGACGCAGGGCGTATCGGTACGCCCTATTTCCCGAGTCCTTAAGGACTCAGGGCGTACCGGTACGTCCTAACTTTAAATCGGTATTCCGGCGCCGCGGGGGTTAATCGGAACGGGATGCCGGCTGAAATCATTCAGCCGGCATCCCGTAACAACGCAGGGGGGGGTCATTTGACCCCCCCGTATCGGCGATCGCAGAAAACCGCAGGTCAATTCAGACCTGCGGTTTTCTGCGTTTCCGGTCCATTCGGGTGTCCTGTGACCCGATGAACCGGAAAAAGACTGCGATCGGTGGCGTAATTATACACCACCAATCGCAGTCCGAGGATTTGAGGAGGCGGTGCTGGCCCTGGTGCTGAACACTGCTGTCCAGGGTGCTGATTGGTGCAGGGGAGAGAGGCGCGAGATTCAAACTTCCTGCGCTCCTCTCTCCCCTCCTCTTCCTGTTCTGCACGAGCACCCGGCAGCATCGTCCAGCACCAGCTCCTGTGTCCCCCTAATCGCCATCCATCACCCTCCTGCACCCATCGCCACCCAGGTAGGTTAGGGTCAGTGAGGGAGAGGCACCGTTAGGCAGGGAAAGAAGGGAAAAGTTAGAAAAAAAAAAAAAAACTTTTATTCCTAACTTTTTTGATCCATCTATCAGACCCCAGCCTCCCCCCTGCCACTTGCCCCCCCCTACCAGCCCCCCACCACCACCAGCCCCCCCACCCCCAACAGCCCCCCCACCAGCCCCTTCCCCCCCCCCCCACTTCACCACCAGCCCCCTTTTTTTTTTTCTGCGTGCACTGACTGGTCGGCACTTTTTAGTGTCCGTCCACTGTTAGCGCCCGCCACCCCACTGTTAGCGCCCCACCACCCCACCGCTGATCAGCCTTGTACCGCTGATCAGCAAGTTTTAACTTTTTTTCCTAACACTTGCCCTTTTTTTCTTGCCTTTTTTAGTACGCGAACACCCGTTGCCCCCACACACACGCACATATAATAAAGTTTGCCACACACGCACACCTACACGCACACACACCCATGGCCCGCCGGGTGTTCTCGGCCGAGGAGGCATATGCCCAGATTGCCTCCGACTCTGAGAGCCCCAGTGAGGATGAGGATGACCCCACATTCCTTTTATCATCCGCATCCTCCTCATCATCATCGGATGACGATGAGCCACCAAGGCGGCGGAGACGCTAAGGATCCTGTGGCCCACCCTAGTACGAGCCGCCCTGGGGTTCGTACTGGTTTCCCGGCCCACCAAATAAGTTCACCGGAGCCCCCTGCCGATGAACTTAGCTGGTGTCCCCCAGTGGACTTTGAGCCTGAGATTCCGGATTTTGCTGGCAATCCTGGAATCCAGATTCCCACAGTGGGGTTTACTGAAATAGACTATTTTAGTTTTTTTTTCAGTAACCCACTGGTGAACCTGATGGTGGAGCAGACGAATCTGTACGCCCAACAGTTCGTCGCTCAAAACCCAGGCTCATTTTTGTCTAGACCCGGTGGCTGGACGCCGGTCAGTGCAGCCGAAATGAGGACATTTTGGGGCCTCGTGCTGCATATGGGTCTAGTCCAAAAACCCAGTGTCAGGCAATACTGGAGTGGGGACGTCCTATACCAGACCCCACTGTACAGTATGGTCATGACACGTCCCCGGTTTGAGGCTATCCGGAAATGTCTGCATTATTCCGATAATGCAGCATGTCCACCCCGAGGTGATCCTGCCTATGACCGGCTGTATAAGATACGGCCGGTCATCGATCACTTTGGGGCCACATTTCAGCAGGCCTACGTACCTGGAAGGGAGGTCGCGGTTGATGAGTCTCTCGTTGCGTTCAAGGGGAGACTCAGTTTCCGCCAATATATTCCCACAAAGCGGGCGAGGTATGGCGTGAAGCTATACAAAATTTGTGAGAGTACCTCAGGGTACACTTACAAATTTCGTGTGTACGAGGGGCGAGATTCCCGTATTCAACCCCCAGAATGTCCCCCCACTCTGGGTGTTAGCGGGAAACTCGTGTGGGACCTTATGTACCCACTGCTGCATAAGGGTTACCACTTGTACGTGGATAACTTTTATACCAGCATTCCCTTGTTCAGGTCCCTTGCCGCCAGATCCACGTTCGCTTGTGGGACCGTGCGGAAAAATCAACGCGGCCTCCCTGCCTACCCCCTCCAGGTACCTATCCCCAGGGGTGAGACCCGTGCACTTACCAGTGGAAACCTGTTGCTGGTCAGGTATAAGGACAAGAGGGATGTCCTTATGCTGTCCACAATCCACGGTAACGGCACCACCCCAGTCTCTGTGCGAGGTACCACGGCAACGGTCCTCAAGCCCGATTGTATCGTCGACTACAATCGGTATATGGGAGGAGTTGATCTCTCTGATCAAGTCCTCACGCCATATAACGCCATGCGCAAAACCCGGGCATGGTACAAAAAAGTTGCGGTCTACTTGGTGCAGGTTGCCATGTACAACTCTTTTGTACTATCCCGAAGCGCTGGCAGCACAGGGACATTCCTCCAGTTCTATGAGGCAGTCCTCAAGGACCTGATCTTTTCGGACCGGGAAAGAGCAGGCCGGAGTACCTCGGGAACTGGAGGCGCCCGGATCGTCCCTGGCCAACACTTTCCAGGTGTGGTCCCCCATACTGGAAAGAAGGGACGAACCCAAAAAAAGTGCAGAGTGTATCGCAGGAGGGGGATACGGAAGGACACCACCACTCAGTGCGACACGTGCCCCGATCATCCGGGCCTCTGCGTTATCGATTGCTTCAGGGAGTATCACACTTCCATGGAGTACTAAATTTTTATAATCCCCAACAGTCCACTAGAGAACATAAAAAACTATGGCTCTCAGCCTTTGGAGACACGAAAACATTTTTTTTTTCCCCAAAAAATATTAGTTTTAGTGCAGGCATCCTCAAACTGCGGCCCTCCAGATGTTGTAAAACTATAACTCCCAGCATGCCCAGAAAAACCTACAGCCATCAGCAGGGCATGGTGGGAATTGCAGTTTTACAACATCTGGTGGGCCGCAGTTTTAGGATGCCTGCTTAGTGTCTCCAAAGTCTGAGAGCCATACATATTGGGCATTGTCGCGTGCGTAAAAGTCGTCGCTATAAAAATAACTTTTGACCAAACGCCTCGGATGAACGGTGTTAAAAATATAAAAAAAAAACTGTGCCAAAACAACAATTTTTGGGCAAAATTTCCATTTGAATCCTTTTTGCCGGTAATAAAGCAAGGGTTAACAGCCAAACAAAACTCAATATTTATTGCCCCGATTCTGTAGTTTGCAGAAACACCCCATATGTGGTCGTAAATGGCTATATAGCCGCACGGCAGGGCATAGAACGAAGGAAACTCCATACGGTTTCTGGAAGGCAGATTTTGATGGACAGTTTTTTTTTTGACACCATGTCCCATTAGAAGCCCCCCCTGATGTAGCCTAGACTAGAAACTCCAAAAAAGTGACCCCATCTAAGAAACTACACCCCTCAAGGTATTCAAAAGTTACTTTACAAACTATGTTAACCCTTTAGGTGTTCCACAAACTAAATAGCGAATGTAGAAACAATTTTAGAATTTTTTTGTTACATTGCCTCAAAAAAGAGTAATATAGAGCAACCAAAAATCATATTTACCCCTAAAATAGTCCCAAAACAACAACCCCCTTATCCCGTAGTTTCCTAGATGGGGTCACTTTTATGGAGTTTCTACTCTAGGGGTGCATCAGGGGGCTTGAAAGGGTACATGGTGTAAGTAAACCAGTCCAGCAAAATCTGCCTTCCAAAAACCGCTCCCCTTCTTCTATGTCCTGCCGTTCGGCCAAACAGTAGTTTACGACCACATATGGGGTGTTTCTGCAAACTACAGAATCAGGGCAACTCATTTTGAGTTTTGTTTGGCTGTTAACCCATTTTTTCCAGTAATAAAGTAAGGGTTAAATTGGAAAATTTTCCAAAAAATAGAAATTTCAAAATTGTTTCTCCATCTGCCATTAACTCTTGTGGAACACCTAAAGGGTTAACAAAGTTTGTAAACCCAGTTTTGAATACCTTGAGGGGTGTACTTTCTTAGATGGAGTCACTTTTTTGAAATTTCTATTTTAGGGGTGCAACAGGGGGCTTCAAATGGGACATGGTATAAACAAAACCAGTCCTGCAAAATCTGCCTTCCAAAACCCATATGGTGTTCCCCTCCTTCTATGTGCTCCTGTTCGGCCAAACAGTAGTTTACAACCACATATGGGGTGTTTCTGCAAACTAAAGAATCAGGGCAACCCATTTTGAGTTTTGTTTGGCAGTTAACCCTTGTTTTACTCCTGGAAAAAATTGATTATATTGGAAAATTTTCCAAAAAATAGACATTTCAAAATTGTTTCTCCATCTGCCATTAACTCTTGTGAAACACCTAAAGGGTTAACAAAGTTTGTAAACCCAGTTTTGAATACCTTGAGGGGTGTACTTTCTTAGATGGAGTCACTTTTTTGAAATTTCTATTCTAGGGGTGCAACAGGGGGCTTGAAATGGGACATGGTATAAACAAAACCAGTCCTGCAAAATCTGCCTTCCAAAACCCATATGGTGTTCCCCTCCTTCTACGTGCTCCTGTTCGGCCAAACAGTAGTTTACAACCACATATGGGGTGTTTCTGCAAACTACAGAATCAGGGCAACCCATTTTGAGTTTTGTTTGGCAGTTAACCCTTGTTTTACTCCTGGAAAAAATTGATTATATTGGAAAATTTTCCAAAAAATAGAAATTTCAAAATTGTTTCTCCATCTGCCATTAACTCTTGTGGAACACCTAAAGGGTTAACAAAGTTTGTAAACCCAGTTTTGAATACCTTGAGGGGTGTACTTTCTTAGATAGAGTCACTTTTTTGAAATTTCTATTTTAGGGGTGCAACAGGGGGCTTCAAATGGGACATGGTATAAACAAAACCAGTCCTGCAAAATCTGCCTTCCAAAACCCATATGGTGTTCCCCTCCTTCTATGTGCTCCTGTTCGGCCAAACAGTAGTTTACAACCACATATGGGGTGTTTCTGCAAACTACAGAATCAGGGCAACCCATTTTGAGTTTTGTTTGGCAGTTAACCCTTGTTTTACTCCTGGAAAAAATTGATTATATTGGAAAATTTTCCCAAAAATAGAAATTTCGAAATTGTTTCTCCATCTGCCATTAACTCTTGTGAAACACCTAAAGGGTTAACAAAGTTTGTAAACCCAGTTTTGAATACCTTGAGGGGTGTACTTTCTTAGATGGAGTCACTTTTTAGAAATTTCTATTCTAGGGGTGCAACAGGGGGCTTGAAATGGGACATGGTATAAACAAAACCAGTCCTGCAAAATCTGCCTTCCAAAACCCATATGGTGTTCCCCTCCTTCTATGTGCTCCTGTTCGGCCAAACAGTAGTTTACAACCACATATGGGGTGTTTCTGCAAACAACAGAATCAGGGGAACCCATTTTGAGTTTTGTTTGGCAGTTAACCCTTGTTTTACTCCTGGAAAAAATTGATTATATTGGAAAATTTTCCAAAAAATAGACATTTCAAAATTGTTTCTCCATCTGCCATTAACTCTTGTGGAACACCTAAAGGGTTAACAAAGTTTCTAAACCCAGTTTTGAATACCTTGAGGGGTGTACTTTCTTAGATGGAGTCACTTTTTTGAAATTTCTATTCGAGGGGTGCAACAGGGGGCTTGAAATGGGACATGGTATAAACAAAACCAGTCCTGCAAAATCTGCCTTCCAAAACCCATATGGTGTTCCCCTCCTTCTATGTGCTCCCGTTCGGCTAAACAGTAGTTTACGACCACATATGGGGTGTTTCTGCAAACTACAGAATCAGGGCAACCCATTTTGAGTTTTGTTTGGCAGTTAACCCTTGTTTTACTCCTGGAAAAAATTGATTATATTGGAAAATTTTCCAAAAAATAGAAATTTCGAAATTGTTTCTCCATCTGCCATTAACTCTTGTGGAACACCTAAAGGGTTAATAAAGTTTGAAAAAACAGTTTTGAATACCTTGAGGGGTGTAGTTTCTAGAATGGGGTCATTTTTGGGAGGTTGCTATTATCTAAGCCCCACAATATGACTTCAAACCTGAACTGGTCTATAAAAAGTGGGATTTTGAAGATTTCTGAAAAATTTCAAAATTTGCTTCTAAACTTCTAAGCCTTGTAACATCCCCAAAAAATAAAATATCATTCCCAAAATTCTACAAACATGAAGTAGTCATATGGGGAATGTAAAATCATCGCAATTTTTGGGGGTATTACTATGTATTACAGAAGTATAGAAACTGAAACTTTGAAATTTGCTAATTTTTCGAAATTTTTGGTAAAAATTGTATTTTTTTATGCAAAAAAAATCACTTTTTTGACCCAATTTTAGCAGTGTTATGAAGTACAATATGTGACGAAAAAACAATCTCAGAACGGCCTGGGTAAGTCAAAGCGTTTTAAAGTTATGAGCACTTAAATTGACACTGGTCAGATTTGCAAAAAATGGCCAAGTCCTTAAGGTGAAATAGGGCTGAGTCCTTAAGGGGTTAAGGAATGTTTTGCGTCTGCACCCATTCTGATGCAGCCTGATGTGTCTCAGCCATTCGTGGTGGAGGTGGATTCGTGGTGGAGGTGAGGGTTGGAGCAGTGTTGTCGCAGGGTTCATCTCCTGGCAAATGGGTTCAGTGTGCTTTTTTTTCCAAGAAGCTCTCGGTCGCTGAGAGGAATTATGATGTAGGAGTTAGGGAATTGCTGGCCATCAAATTGGCCTTTGAGGAATGGCGTCACTGGTTGGAGGGGGCGTCTCATCCCGTTACGGTATATACTGATCATAAGAACTTGGCTTACCTGCAATCTGCCAAGCGTCTGAATCCTAGACAGGCTAGATGGTCACTGTTCTTTACTAGGTTCAACTTTGTGGTTACTTTTTGCCCGGGGGTTAAGAACGTCAAGGCGGATGCATTGTCTCGTAGTTTTTCTGGGGGAGGTGATTTAGAGGATCCTGCTCTGATTTTGGCTGATGGGGTGGTTGTTTCCGATCTGTACCCTGAGTTGGAGATGGAGGTGTTAGGAGCCCAGGAGGAGGCTATGGATTCTTGTCCCCCAAGTAGGTTGGATTCTTGTCCCCCAGGTAGATTGTTTGTTCCTGCTGAATTGCGATACAAGGTATTCAAGAAACATCACAATACTGTCCTTGCGGGACATCCCAGTGGCTAGTCCACCTTTGATCTGATTTCCTGGAGGTTTTGGTGGCCCGGTTTACGTAAGAGTGTTGAGGATTACGTAGCAGCTTGTGAGACCTGTGCACAGGCAAAGGTTGCTCACACTCGACCTTCTGGTTCACTTCTTCCTTTGTCTATTCCATCTCGTCCTTGGACGCACTTGTCTATGGACTTTATTACTGATCTGCTGAGTTCCTCTGGGAAAACTGTGATTTTGGTGGTTGTTGAACGTTTCAGTAAAATGTCTCACTTTGTATCATTAGCTAGTATGCCCAATGCTAAGACTCTTGCTCAAGTTTTTGTGGATAACATTGTGAAATTACATGGCATTCCCTCGGATGTGGTTTCTGATAGGGGCACAAAGTTTGTTTCCAGATTTTGGAGGACGTTCTGCTCTCGTCTTGGTATCCAACTTTCGTTCTCTTCGGCTTTTCATCCGCAGTTGACAGAGCGTACTAATAAAAACCTGGAGACCTATTTGAGGTGCTTTGTAGCTGAGAACCAGGAGGACTGGTCCTCATTCTTATCACTAGCTGAATTTGCTTTGAATAACCGTAGGCAGGAGTCCACAGGAAAGTCACCATTTTTTGGGCGCATATGGTTTTCATCCTCAGTTTGGTACCTTTTCTGAGACTAGTTCCTCTGGGATGCCAGAGGAGGAGAGATTTTCTTCTGCCTTGTCCTCTATCTGCCGGAAGATTCAAGTGAATTTGGAGAGGATGGGTGAGAGGTACAAGCAAATGGCTGACAAGAGACGTACGACTGGTCTGGACCTGTGTGTGGGTGATCTGGTGTGGTTATCTACTAAAAATATTAAACTGAAAGTACCATCGTGGAAACTGGGTCCAAGGTTTATTGAACCTTACAAAATATCTGCTGTGATCAATCCAGTAGCGTTTCGTCTGGATCTTCTGCAGATCTGGAGGATCCATGATGTGTTCCATAGGTCTTTACTTAAGAAATATGTGAAACTGGTGGAACCATCACCATTGCCTCCTCCTCCTGTTCTGATTGAAGGAAATTTAGAGTTCAAGATCTCTAGGGTTCTCGACTCACGTGTTCTTTGGGATTCCCTTCAGTACCTGGTACACTGGAGGGGATACGGCCCTGAGGAGAGGATGTGGGTTCTGGCTGTGGATGTTAAGGCCAGCTGACTGGTGAGGGCTTTTCCCAGATCCAACCCGGATAAAATTTGGCTGGGGTGTCAGGAGGTAACCCGTAAAAGAGGGGATACTGTCATGCCCTGCTCAGGTTATATGCAGAGGTTTGCCAGGTTAGCAGCACGAGAGTAGTTTTTTGTTTTTGTTTTGGAGTTGAGCTGTATCCGCCTCCCTTCAGGTGCTCTTGGTGGGGTTATTTGTATGAGTTTAAATCACGCCTCTTCCCAGTGTCCTGTGCAGGTTATAGCTTCTATCTTGCCCTGTGGAAGGAAGGAAGGATTTGCCATTTTTGCTCTGTGACAAGATAAGTTGGTTTTGGTTTTCTTTTGTGTGTTCTGTCTAGGCTGTTAGGGAGACGTCTGCCTCCTCCAGGTCCTGAGGAAGCAGGATGTCTCTTTTCCCCTGTCACCATCTTAGGGATTTTAGGGTATCTTCAGCCTTAGGCATGGAGGCACATTTATTCCCATCTTCAGGGTCTGAACGTGGGCACAGTAGTCTAGGGAGAGCTGGTAGGGAGCTGGTAGGGATTTGTAAGGAGGTGACCTATATCCCCAGCTTCTGGCCTAGAGGCTTGTTTGTGGTTTTCTGTGGTATCTTTTATCCTGTCCAGCGTGACAACACCTGGGACAGCAGGACAGCAAGAATTCTGGCTCTCAAATACCTTTTATTGTGCCTTTAAAAAGTCCACCTCTACTCCACTCATTAATCTAACTTAGTAGCACCTGTCTGAGCTCTTTAAAGACACCTGTCCACCCCACAGTCAGACGCCAACTACTACCATGGGCAAGACCAAAGAGCTGTCAAAAGACACCAGAGACAACATTGTGGACCTCCACAAGGCTGGAAAGGGCTACGGGGAAATTGTCAAGCAGTTTGGTGAAAATAGATCAACTGTTGGAGCAATTGTTAGAAAATGGAAGAGGCTAAAGATGACTGTCAGTCTCCCTTGGACTGGGGCTCCATGCAAGATCTTACCTCGTGGGGTATCACTGATGATAAGAAAGGTGAAGAATCAGCCCAGAACTACAAGGGAGGAGCTGGTCAATGACTTTAAGAGAGCTGGGAACAGTTTCAAAGGTCGCTGTCGGTAGAACACTACGCCATCATGGTTTAAAATCATGCATTGCACAAAAGGTTCACCTGTTCAAGTAATCACATGTCCAGGCCCGTCTGAAGTTTGCCAATGACCATCTGGATGATCCAGAGGAGGCATGGGAAAAAGTCATGTGTTCAGATGAGAGCAAAGTAGAACTTTTTGGTCTAAACTTCACTCATCATGTTTGGAGGAAAAAGAAGGATGAATTGCATCCCAAGAACCCCATTCCTACTTTAAAGCATGAGGGTGGTAACATCATGCTTTGGGGGTGGTTTTCTACAAAGTGAAATGGACAACTGCACTGTATTAAGGAAATGATTAATGGGGCCATTTATTGTGAGATTTTGATCAACAACCTCATTCCCTCAGTCAGAGCATTGAAGATGGGTTGTGGCTGGGTCTTCCAACATGACAATGCCCCAAAGCACACAGCCAGGTTAACCAAGGAGTGGCTCCGTAAGAAGCATATCAAGGTTCTGGTGTGGCCTAGCCAATCTCCAGACCGACGGTAAATCCAATAGAACATCTTTGGAGGGAGCTGAAACTCTGTGTTGCTCAGTTACAGCCCAGAAACCTGATAGATCTAGAGGATATCTGTGTGAAGGAGTGGGCCAAAATCCCTGTTGCAGTGTGTGCAAACCTGGTCAAGAACTACAGGAAACGTTTGACCTCTGTAATTGCAAACAACGCTTCTGTACCAAATATTAACACTGATTTTCTCATGTGTTCAAATACTTATGTTCAGCAGTGCAAGACAAATAAATTATTTAAAAATCATACATTGTGATTACCTGATTTTTTTTTATTAATTCTGTCTCTCAGAGTGGGAATGCACCTACAATTTGAATTTCAGACCCCTCCATGATTTCTAAGTGGGAGAACTCGCAAAATTGCAGGGTGTTCAAATAATTATGTTTCTCACTGTATAACTTGGTTTTGTTAAATTTTGCCCTTCTTCTTTGGGAGGGGGGTCACTCTCTTATTTCTTATTTTTATATGCTTCTGATGTTCTATCACCATGCATTTATATGTTAGGATATATCCATTGTATAATATGTTTGCCTCACTGCCCTGTCAGTATGTTACAATGGATTGCATGCTGTCCAACAAGCTATTAATTATATCTCTTCTGATTTGAAGGATACTTGATACCAAGAATCACATTATTTACTTTTACGCCCATCTGTAGCAACCTCATCCTGTTGTAGTAGGCATCCCGGTTGTTAGGCACCAGGCAAGCCTTCCTCCACTATTGTAGTTCCGCCTCATGTGACCCTGCACTGCGTCCCATGTGACGTGATGTGGAGATCATGTGATCCACTCACAGGCCCGAAAAGGCGGCCTTTGGCAGTAAGCATGAATGGTGCAGCCTTTTACAACCTTGCTGACAGACGAATCCTCCACATCAGTGGGGACTAGTGGCATCCTATATCCACTGGCGGCCATGCTTGGGATGAGGGGCGCACCTTCTTTTTCGACATAAGGTCCACTGACCTCTGGGTGGGGGGGCCTCTCTACATATAGTATGTTTTCTTTATTTTTATTCTGTTGGGTCTCAGCCTGATAAGGCTTTATTTGGGACCATACATGCTATACACACTATATATGTATTTTGTATAATACCCTTATTATCAATGTTTCCCCTGACAAAACGTGGCACTAGGGTTTGATAGGGATACCGACCAGGATTAGGGTTAGGTATCCAGATGGGGTCACCCCTGTCGGGGCAGGTGGTCTGTATAGATAGGCAGGACATTTCTAGCCCCCCTCCCTCATTTAGGGTTCACTAGGGATAGTGTTTTCCAATGCCTATCTAATACAGGAGCTAACCAGCCACCCGAACTTCTATACACAGTGAAACCGTATGTATTCATTAAGAATTCTTTGTGGAAGTACTTCAATATTGGTAAGAACTTTCCAATTTATGCATTGCAATGTGACTAGTAGTGTTCGATGCGAATATTCAAATGGTGAATATTAATCTCGAATATTGGCACTTTGGGAATTTGCAAATATTTAGACTATAGTAATATATTCGTAATTTCGAATTTTCTCTCAGTAACCTCCCTTCTTGTTTGTGGGCCAATGAGAGTGCTGCAATGTCTTTGTCTGAGCTTAGCAACATCCCTAGCAACCAATAGGTAAGTTGCCTACCGCTTACTATATAATAACCTCCCCAGCAGCCATTTTCTACAGTTTCAGGTGCTGCACATCTCGCATCTTCACAGCATATGCTGTGAAGATACGAGATGTGCAGCACCTGAAACTATGGATACTGGAAGCCTGTGCTAGCATTTCTCCTGCGGTGTTGCTATCAGTGTGTGAAGAGTGGGAGAAGAGGGTTGCATTGACAATCCAACACAATGTGCAGCACATTGAACACATTTTATAAGTGGTCAGAAACTTGTAAATAACTCATGAAAGAATAAAGTTACGTTAAAACCAAACACACCATTGTTTTTCTTGTCAAATTTCCAATAAGTTGGATGTGTCACATGACCCTCTTCCTATTGAAAAAACAAAAGTTGGATTCAAAATGGCCGACTTCAAAATGGCCACCATGGTCACCACCCATCTTGAAAAGTTTCCCCCTCACATATACTAATGTGCCACAAACAGGAAGTTAATATCACCAACCATTCCCATTTTATTCAGGTGTATCCATATAAATGGCCCACCCTGTATAACATGAATCCAGCCTTTTCGTAAAAAAGCTTTCAGCAATGCTGAACGAGTGAATTCACTCGGCCTAAGTAAACCGTAGAAACTTAAATACATAGCTGTTTTAATCGATAAACTAACAGTACGGCCGAAGGGTTCGTTTTGCAACAAGTCAGATATAACCGCCGACGTGAACTGAGAATATATTTTTCTTGTTTGAAAAGATATAAGTCACTAAAGGCTTTTCAACATAACACTTGCACCCCAAGAACAAATTGCTGGAATGACAGAGCTTTATAATGGCTATTTGAATACCCAAATTATCTTTCCCTGTACTTGTAAATTGCTTTTCTAGCACTGTCCCAAGCACCTTCTGATGTCTCTCCCTGCACTAAGATGCTGTGAAATGATTCCTCCCTATCCTTTCCCTGCACTTATAAATCGTTTTCTTCAGGGTTTTTTTTCACTATGAGGTTTTTCCAATTGCTGTCCCTAGCTCCTTCTAACATCTGTCCCTGCACTCAGAACGATTGAAACTGTCTGACTCTAATATGGTCGCCGTATTTATAGGGCTTTGACATCACAGAGCTGGCTGCTGAGTGATTGCATGCATGGCATTGTGGGTCAGTCAGCCTTCCCAGAGTTCCTTGCCCCATTTCCTCACACGTGTAGCTGCCATTCTAGCTGCCATTTTTGGAAAAATTGTGAAAAATTCATTACCACGAAGCGCAAGGAAAGTCACATTCGTTGCGAATCAAATTTTTCCTGAAATTAGGATTGAATTCCACTTCGTCAGCTTCAATTCGCTCATCTCTAATCATGAATTGTTCCAAGAGAATCAATGCACACAAGGGGCACTTACTGAAAAACTTCCATGGCAATATGTTTCGAGTCACATGATCCTTTTTCACAGCCATGTTAGTGTACAGATTTAGCAGAGTTAACAGTCACGGTAATAACACATTAACTAACTCATGAAATGTGACTATTAACTCTGCTACAGCTGTAGGTGGGTGGAGGCCAATAAATAGCAACCAATCACCTCACTCAGGTGGAGTCATTATGTGCACACCATTTTAAAATATACAAAATAGCACAAAATATAACAGAAATACACTAAAATAATGAAAATAAATGCAACCTGTGGTTCTCAAACAGGGTGTTTTTTGGATTTAATGTTGTCAGTGGATCCTAGTACAAATGTAATAAATTCCACTACATATCGAAAGGAGTTTGCAGGCAAAAAAATCCTGCAGGCTGATTCCTGACATCTGAAATACACTGTTTTGTCTATCCCTGTAGGAGAACTAATGCGAGCAAAAAGGAACTGTAATACTGATGACTTGTACAAACAGGAGGAACAAAAAATATGTGTGAACAAGGATATATACAGAAAATGCTATAAGGAGCCAAGAAAAAGGTTAGCAAAATAGTGGAACCATGTGATTGCCATGAATGGAGAAAATTGGCATACATATAAAACTAAAAAGCACAATGGTGAGGTGGCTAAAAGAGAGTATATATGCCTTTTGTTACAACATACAGTGAACAATTTGACTAGGTGAATGAAATGGTTAATTGGAATTTACCTATACTGTATCAAGATTATAAGCTAAAAGAGATATTAAAGCATGGATGCAGATTTTCTTCTAAAAGCGCTCCAGGTACAATATTATCACCTAGTTTGATAAATTCCCTCCATTCTTCATCTACTTACTTGGTTGTCTAGAGTAGATTGCTTTAAGTGTGGAGTACAAACTTGTATCTGTGCATAGCAATGATTGCAAGACAAAAAATAAAGCAGTTTATTAACTGCAATATAAGATATGTGATGTATACTGTGCGTTGTGCAGCATGGAGTCTTATGAATTTGTGCAATACAACACGATGCCTCAAGGAGAGAATCAGGTAACATATTGCAAGTTCTAAGATGGAAAATAGGAATAAAACGAATATATCCAACATAGCAAAACATTTTGATCATGTACACAGTGGAAATAGAAGAGCTCTTCAATGTACTGGCATTAAAAGGAAATTGGGAGAGGGAGGAGGGGACCATTGGCGTCTGTTCCTGAATTGTGAGACGCTTTGGATCCTTCTACAAAATACATCTGCCCAGGGGCGGATTAAGTGCGTGATAGGCCCGGGGCTGTCTAACCAACTTGGGCCCCCCCCACCTCCATTTTAGTTTAGTTTTCTTTTGTATGAAGAGGCTGCGGTTCGCTTCATGAGCGCCACAGTCTCTTCTTAGGCCATATGACATCTTCAGACAAAAAAAAAATAAAAATACACCAAATTGGGTCCTAAACTGAAAAATTTTAAATACATATAATTATAATAAAAAAAGACATGGAGGAGAATACAGCACCACATACCTCTTACATCCAGTGACATCTCCTGTCATGTAGACCTTCTCTTTCCTCTTCTCCTCCGTTTGACCCAGACCACCATGGCAAATTCTTTTAGCTGTATCTCGTCTCTACAGTTTGTAACACAGACACGTTAGATTTCGCAATTTTTTCACAGTGTCTTCCTGCTGCCACTCCCAATACTGTGCCCGTTTTGCTCCCCAATGTTCAAGGTACTATACTGCTGAAAAAATTGTGACCCTAATAGACATAATTGGAGTCATTTATCAAACTGGGCTAAAGTAGAACTGGATTTTCAAAAGAGCTGTCAAATATGAAAGGTGGAATCTGATTAGCTGCTATGGGCAACTAAGCCAGTTCTAATTTACACCAGTTTGATAAATTACCCCAAATGTTCCTATAGTGTCCACAGCAGCTATAATGTCCCCTACAGTGCCCCAAGTAATAATACCACCCTCTATTGTGCTCCAGGCAATAATCCCTGTATAGTTTCCCCAAAAATAATATAATTTCCTCTACAGTGCCTCCCCCAATAGAAACACCCCCATATAGTAATTTCCACCACACTGCCCCCACATAGTAACCCCCCCATAGTAATTTGCCCCCACACAGTAATTTTCCCCAAACTGCCCCATATAGTAGTTTGCCCCCACACATTAATTTCCCCTACATAGTTATTTGCCCCACACTGCCCCTACATAGTAATTTCCCACACACTGTCCCCACATAGTAATTTCCCCACACTGTCCCCACACTGTCCCCACATAGAAATTACCCCACACTGCCCCCACATAGTAATTTCCACCACACTGCCCTCACGCTGTCCCCACATAGAAATTACCCCACACTGCCCCCACATAGCAATTTCCCCCACACTGCCCCCACATAGTAATTTCCCCCCACATAGTAATTTGCCCGCCACACTGCCCCACATAGTAATTTCCACCACACTGCCCCAAAACTGTCCCCACATAGCAATTTACCCACACTGTGCCCACATAGAAATTACCCCACACTGCCCCCACATAGCAATTGCCCCACACTTCCCCCACACAATAGTTTCCCCACATAGTAATTTGTCCCCACATAGCAATTTCCCCACACTGTCCCCACATAGAAATTACCCCACAGTGCCCCACATAGCAATTCCCCCACACTGCGCCCACACAATAGTTTCCCCCACACTGCCCCCACATAGTAATTTGCCCCCACACTGTCCCCACATAGCAATTACCCCACACTGTCCCCACACAATAGTTTTCACCACACTGCCCCCACATAGTAATTTCCCCCAAACTGCCCCATATAGTAGTTTTCCCCCACACATTAATTTCCCCTACATAGTAATTTGCCCCACACTGCCCCTACATAGTAATTTCCCACACACTGCCCCCACATAGTAATTTCCCCACACTGTCCCCACATAGAAATTACCCCACACTGCCCCCACATAGCAATTTCCCCCACACTGCCGCCACACAATAGCTTCCCCCTCACTGCCCCACATAGTAATTTCCACCACACTGCCCTCACACTGTCCCCACATAGAAATTACCCCACACTGCCCCACATAGCAATTCCCCCACACTGCACCCACACAATAGTTTCCCCCACACTGCCCCCACATAGTAATTTTCCCCCACACTGTCCCCACATAGCAATTACCCCACACTGCCCCCACACAATAGTTTTCACCACACCGCCCCCACATAGTAATTTCCCCCAAACTGCCCCATATAGTAGTTTTCCCCCACACATTAATTTCCCCTACATAGTAATTTGCCCCACACTGCCCCTACATAGTAATTTCCCACACACTGCCCCCACATAGTAATTTCCCCACACTGTCCCCACATAGAAATTACCCCACACTGCCCCCACATAGCAATTTCCCCCACACTGCCGCCACACAATAGTTTCCCCCTCACTGCCCCCACATAGTAATTTCCACCACACTGCCCTCACACTGTGCCCACATAGAAATTACCCCACACTGCCCCCACATAGCAATTGCCCCACACTTCCCCCACACAATAGTTTCCCCAAATAGTAATTTGTCCCCGCATAGCAATTTCCCCACACTGTCCCCACATAGAAATTACCCCACACTGCCCCACATAGCAATTTCCCCCACACTGCCCCCCACAATAGTTTCCCCCACACTGCCCCCCACAATAGTTTCCCCCACACTGCCCCATATAGTAATTTGTCCCCACATAGTAGTCCCTCCCATAATAATTTGCCCCACACTGCCCCCACATAGTAATTTGCCCACACTGCCCCATATAGTAATTTGCCCCCACATAGTAGTCCCTACCATAATAATTTGCCCCCACATAGTAATTTGCCCCCACATAGTAGTCCCTCCCATAATAATTTAGCCCAACACAGCCCCCACATTCCCCCTCCCATGTACTCGAGGTCTCTTCCCTAATATGTCCTCCTCTGTGTGTCGTCCCCCACATGTCCCCCAAAGTAGGCACATGAAATAAAAAAAAAATAAAAAAAAATGAAAAGCTAAATACTCACCGTCCAGGGCCAGGCACTTGCTCGCAGATGAAGGCGGGATGAGGTAGGCGTGCACACATCAATGTGCTGTGTCCCGGAACAGGCATGTGATGACATCATCATGCACGCCTGCGCCGGGATTTCACTACCGCATAGTCCTCAGGCCTACTAGGCCTGAAGCCTATGGCGGTGATAGGCGACGGGACAGGGAGCTATGCGCTCCCGTGCCCCGCCGCAGTATGTGGGCGGTGCTGGGCCCAGGGCTGCCGACCCGAACGTCCCTATTGTAATCCGCCACTGCATCTGCCCCACAAGGAATGATCTTATACTCCACTGTTAGGGGTTTTCTACTATTTTAATGTATTTAAAATATTTTAGTATTTCAGTTATATTTTGTGATATTTTGTATATTTTATAATGGTGTTCACATAATGACTCCACCAGAGTGAGGTAAGCAGTTGCTACTTATTGGCCTGCGCCAACCTACACCAACATGGCTGTGAAAAAGGATCATGTGATCCGAAACACGTTGCTGTGGAGCCGTTTTTCAGTGAGTGCCCCTCATGTGGGCACTTTGAGAAGACACTGAAACTATGTGCCTATGAAGAGCTGGCCATTGTGTTTGCGGAAAATATTGTATCTAGATACAAGGCTAGGGTAGAAAACTGAACGTTTGCCATGAGTGAAGGAATGCCTAGCTGCATCTGTTAGACTCCGTTCACAGTACATCTAATGATTTTCTGAATAAATAGCCATTAAATAAACATATGTCAATGTATTTGGGGGGAAATGAGCTGCCATACCCTTTTTCTGGTCAACTGACTACATCTTTCATTATAAAGGAATCCTGATTTTCTTACATGGGACTAGAAATTAGCAATTTGATTCATATGAATTAATTTACCCATCAAACACTTTTTCAGCAGTGAGGGGCTAGTGCCACTGCTCAAGAGGCTTCCCTTTGATTGACAGGACTGGACATCTCTCTTGGCCTTGTCAATCTTGCTCCTGTGCCATTGCCCTGAGTAGAAGCACAGACATAGAGACTCTGTATGTAAGTATAGCGGCATAGTCGGCATCTTCACTGCCCTGATACTGAAATAAACCCTTATGACAATGCACGGAGCACACTTAAATGATAGCTTCAGAGCAATTCTTTAATAAATCAGCTCCTATCTTCTCATTGATCTAAGTTTGCTTCAGCCTAATGTTTTGATATCCAAAAAAAGGAGGAATGTTGAGATTTGTCTTAGTAGTTTAATAGCCCTGCTCCAAACTGTAAATGTTAAAACAGCTGCTAGTTCCCCTTATAAAGCATTTCTTTCAAGTTAAAACCCATTAAAAATCCCATAATTCTTCTGGTTATGTTATTGTGGAAGATTCAAAACAGCAATAATCAATTTACAGAGGACACAAAAAGATTTATGTAGGCTTAAACCTAGTACTCTTTGCTTGAGAAAGCATTCTGAATAAAGATAAGCAAAGATTTATGGAGCTGCACACTTTCCTCCAAGAAACACTTTAATGTCTCTTAAAATGCCTACTTTTAGAACTTGATTGTTCTTTCAAGAAAGAGGAAGGAAGATGGTATTATATATTATACATTCCCCTAGGCCAATGCACAGATCATACTGAATTAGAAATACAATATGCCTGTTGTAACTGAGGAGCTCCACACCTAATTATATAGGGAAAAAAAAAAAAGTACAAAGAAATTACAGAATGTTGTGCTGGATTATGTTTCACTTACAACCAGTATCTAAAAAATTCCTTCCCTGCTTTCATCTTGGAAATGTTTTTCTTTAAGATTGCAAAGGTGCTGACAATGCTCTGTAACAAAGTATCCTCAGCATTTTAGTAATTAATTTAATTACCAAATCTCACATGGTTTATGATTTTTGATCATGTAGATTGGACATTAAGCCATATGTGATACAAGAAGTGTCCAGTATATAGTGCACAATAAAAATAATAAAGAGGTTGTATGAAATGTGAAAAAAAAACTTTTTTTTTCTTCCATTCTTGTTTGATATTGCAGTTCTTTTTCATTTAAGTGCAGACTTAAAAACAAAAAAAATACCACAGTGAAATCTTAAGGAAGACATCATTTTATCATTTAAAAGAAAATAAATACATCATAAAATTAAACAGGATTACCTGCATGCACCTTAAAACTGTGTGTGTGGGTGAATGTGCAGAAAATCTGCATGAATTTTCATGTGGTTTCCTGTTTATTTTTGCACCCAAACAGCCAAAACAAAATGCAATTACAGTTTTTGGTGCCAATTTGATGTGGTTTTGCCACAGATCTCAACTTTCATTTCAAAAGGTTGAAATTGGCGGAACTTAACAGTAAATTGTTCCAGTAAAAACAGAGGATCCCTGCAATTATGTACAAGGCAGTTAGTTTGACAAGGGTATGAACAGTTTTGTATTCTCTAATTCTGTGTACACTCATTTTATGAGCATCAACAACTCTTTTCTGAGGACATCTGAAATGTCATTGTCCATGATTCATAATTCCAATTAATCTCTTTTGAAGAGGTCATTATTTTTAAGGCTCATCTGTTTATTCCATCAATTATCTTGAGTTTTTAGTGACAATATGGAATTGCCTTGAATGAGTTTTTGGTACATGATATGCATGTGTTATTATGAACTACAGATTAGATTTTATATTTGGGGCCAATTATGCAGAAATCAGAAGAGTACAGAACATTTCCAGAAGCAATATATTCAATTTGCAGCTGTTTGAAGAGGTAGTGGTGCTTGTGAAAGTGTTGCTCCCCTTTCAAAATTACCTGTATGCCATCTTCTTTGAAGTGGCAGCGCAGTATAATTACAACTATCTATCTTGAGGAAAAGCCATTAATATTGTAGCAGTGCACAACCCCTTTAAACTGAATACAGACTTTAATTGGCACTTGCTGTTAATGGAAAATATCCTTAGACCATTGTAAAAGATATCTGTATTCTGTAGAGCCATGCCATTTTCCAAATTTCTAGGCCTAGAGCATTAGACTGAAATGTTCCCTCCACTACCTAATCTCAGGTTGCTACTGCCTCCTTCATCTCATGATTAACATTGTGCTTTCCCTTTAGCTTCAAAATCAGATCCCGCTGCATTTTAAGGTATAATGTATTCCTATAACTGTAAATTCTTTAGATCACGAGAAGTCCTTTTGCTGTTGACATGTGTGCAGTGATTTAATATTGTCACAGAAATTTAACGTGACTAGTAATATTTTGGTAATACATAGATTAGTCGATTTTTGTATTCTATCGGATCACACTTTTTTATTTTTTGTCACAAATGGTGCTTTTCACATGAAAATGTAAGAGGATACATTTTGGAATGAACGGCCCTACAAACATAGGTAGTAAGTTTGTTCAGTCTACCTCTAAATGCACACCCAGAACCATGATGAACATGAGAATGCTGTCCAATTGTCGAAATATCTGTATATTGCATAAACCCAACATTTCACTCTTCTTTCTAGGTGTTTTACAAGAAAACTGGTCAAATGAATACATTTTTAACCAGTTCATCTCAGACAGAACATTCAGTGCCCACATATTGTTATATACTCTCCAGTAAATGGCAAAAACTATTCTAATGTATCCATATTCAGAAATATGAGGGGAATAATTATATCTTCAGTGTGTAATTAAAATTCCTATATCATTTATAGACTGATGATTACTGATCTTAACCAAACAATTTTAATCCAACAGTAGCTCTAATTACAGCAAGGGAGGCAAATAGATTTCTATGGAACACAAAAGCCTGTAATTTAGAGGGACACAGTGGGCCAGCAAGTTGACATCTGTGAATTATGCAAATAAGCACAAAAACAGTCATGTCCCAATGAACAGGCTGCAGACAGACAAGAGAGTAGGCACTGGAAAGCAGAGAGTGAAATTACACTTTTTTATGATAATTATTAATGTTGGGCGGCAACTATTCCCATGGTGCTTTTTTATAGAAGACTAGTTTGTTTTGGCTTGTCTCTTCAAGTGGAAACCTAAGTGTAAATTAAAAAATGGCATGCTGTGCTTTTGGAGTGGCTGCTGCTTTCTTTGCCAGGACGAAGCATTGCATAGAGGGCAACATGTCATTGCTCTTGAAGCCCAAATGCTCTTTTTAAACCCTTGTGTAGTGTACTAGATGATATGTTGTTGCTTGTTAAACAAAGATTATAAATAATGATACTAACTGCATAAAAATGGTACCAGATAGACTTTTCTTCCAACCTGAGATGAAGCTAACACCTGCTCTCTAGATTTCAAGCAACACAGAATGAATCTTCTCTAATTAGTGATTACATAGAAATGTGGTCTCAATGGGATAATACTTCTCTTTGCTTGAAGTTTTGAAGTCAATTCATTTTGAATTGTATCAATTAACATATGACTGGCACAATGACTGACTCTCTCTTTGAATACATATATTATGAGAACACAATATAGGACTGGAAGGAATCCAGAGTTACTGGAATGTATTCACAGTGCATCTGTGCAAGAAGGATGCATCATAATTTTAAGATGCACAGCTGACATGCGTCTTCAATCTTAAATTCATTCTTTAGAACTGCCTCTGCCATACAATCATCTTCCCATGACCCAGTAAGATAAAGGAAATAACCAATTGCATAGACAGAAAATAAAGTGTTCATTTTTACCCTTGACACACATTGGGGCAGATTTACTTATGCTGTTGGATGATTCTGAAGGATAAATCTGGAGCATCTTTAGACTGTCTATTCTAACTTTATCTGATTGTTGGCTTAGCGTACACCAAAAATATATAAATTATGAAAATTAAAAAATATAAAGAAAATTAAATTTATTATGAAAATAGAACAAGAATATGATGTGCAGGTTTCTTTGACATTCTGTCTGGTGCAAATTTACTGTATGCAGTGTTAAACATAGACACTGGTTTTACACGCTGGTCTTAATAAACTCCTAAGCTGACGGTGGTTCCTGACGGATCCTCTGCCAGCTTCCTAGCTGCCTTACATTTAGACCTTTTTCTACGCCTGAAACAGGCATAGAAAATGGTAAATGAGAGAGGCCTGCTGGGTGATAAACAGTGGCATCCATCAGACATATACATCACAGATATATCTTCCCAACGTATACATCTGACAGTGAAATCAAATTAAAATCCATGGTCCTGGCGCACACTTTTGCTTGCTGTTTTTTAGTGCACATACAGTGCCTTGCAAATTCACTCTCCTTGACTTTTTTTCGTATTTTGGTGCCTCACAACCTATAATTAACATGGATTGTTTGAGGATTTGCATAATTTAATTTACAGAACATGCCCACAACTTTGAAGATATTTTTTTTTATTTTTCATTGTGAAGCAAACAACAAATAGGACAAAATAACCGAAAAAGTCAATGTGCATAAATATTCACCCTCCTAAAGTCTAGTGTTGAGCACGAATTTTCAAAAAGCAAATTTTTTTCGCGATTTCGCGAATATTTCGAATATAGTGCTATATATTCGTAAAAACGAATATTCGTTTTTTTGTGTTTTTTTTTCCCAAAATTACAGTACACATATAATTGATTGTTTCCCAAATGTCCAAAAGCTCAGATCTTACTCACATTGCCGAGAAAGTGATTGAGGTGCGAATCTTCGTAAGGCGATTATATTAGCGCACAGGCGAATATCGGCACTTGTCCCAGAACAGAGGCAAAGGGCTTTGCATTCATACATTAGTGAATTGAGTTGCAAATCTTCGTAAGGCGATTATATTAGCGCACAGGCGAATATCTACACTTGTCCCCAGAACAGAGAGGCAAAGGCCTGTGCCATCATATAGTATAGCACCATATTCGCGAATATTTAGAACTTCGAAAAATTTGATTTACGAACATTCTTTTTTTTTATTTTAGTTTCCACCGTACAGATTACATTGATCTGTACTCTGTCAACTACTGTCATCACCCCCCACTGTATCTCGATTGATTCCCAAAAGTCCAAAAGCGCAGATCTTACTCACATTGCCTAGAAAGTGATTGAGGCGCGAATCTTCGTAAGGCGATTATATTAGCGCACAGGCGAATATCGGCACTTGTCCCAGAACAGAGGCAAAGGGCTTTGCATTTATACATTAGTGAATTGAGTTGTGAAATCTTCGTAAGGCGATTATATTAGCGCACAGGCGAATATCTACACTTGTCCCCAGAACAGAGAGGCAAAGGCCTGTGCCTTCATATAGTATAGCACCATATTCGCGAATATTTAGAACTTCGAAAAATTCGATTTACGAACATTCTTTTTTTTATTTGAGTTTCCACCGTACAGATTACATTGATCTGTACTCTGTCAACTACTGTCATCACCCCCCACTGTATCTCGATTGATTCCCAAAAGTCCAAAAGCGCAGATCTTACTCACATTGCCTAGAAAGTGATTGAGGCGCGAATCTTCGTAAGGCGATTATATTAGCGCACAGGCGAATATCGTCACTTGTCCCAGAACAGAGGCAAAGGGCTTTGCATTCATACATTAGTGAATTGAGTTGCGAATCTTCGTAAGGCGATTATATTAGCGCACAGGCGAATATCTACACTTGTCCCCAGAACAGAGAGGCAAAGGCCTGTGCATTCATATACTATAGCACCATATTCGCGAATATTTAGAACTTCGAAAAATTTGATTTACGAATATTCGTTTTTTTATTTTAGTTTCCACCGTACAGATTACATTGATCTGTACTCTGTCAACTACTGTCATCACCCCCCACTGTATCTCGATTGATTCCCAAAAGTCCAAAAGCTCAGATCTTACTCACATTGCCTAGAAAGTGATTGAGGCGCAAATTTTCGTAATGCGATTTTATTAGCGCACATGCGAATATCGGCTCTTCGTGAGGACACTAATCCCTCCCTCATTTTAGATTGTGGGCCAATGAGAAGGAGTCCAACAGGTTAGCAACATCCCTAGCAACCAATCAGAAAGTTGCCCACCCCATTACTATATAAGATTTTGTCACGGCAGCCATTTTGTGCAGTTTCATGTGGTGGTGATTGAGAGAGGACCTTGGAACTGTGCAGTGCTTTGCTTTTTTAAAAGCAAATTCTAAATCGAATTAATTGTTGAATCTGATAGTTTTAGATAGGGTAGGTTAGTGTAGCTGATAGGTTAAAGATTAGGGTACAGAGTTAGGAGAAAAATAATCATTTATTTAGGTTAGTGAATAGATTAGCTGACAGTTTCTAGTGCAGGGTGCAGTGTAGGGCCTAGTTAGGAGAAATATAATAATTTATTTAGGTTAGTGAATAGATTAGTTAGCTGATAGTTTCTAGTGAAGGGTGTAGGTTAGTTATAGTGTAGGCTTTAGTTTTTTTTTTTTGTTTTCTAGTTTAGTTTAGTGTCTGTAATAAAAAAAAAAGTTTATTCGTTTTCGTTTATTACTGTTTAGTTTATGTCGTGTCAGTGTCTACGTCCTTTGTTAGTTAAAAAAAATAAAGACTAAAAAAAGTTTATTAGATTTAGTTTATTACTGTTTAGTTTGTGTCAAGTCAGTGTATACGTCCTTTGTTAGTTAAAAAAAAGACAAAAAAAGACAAAAAAAGTTTATTAGATTTCGTTTATTACTGTTTAGTTTGTGTCGTGTCAGTGTCTACGTCCTTTGTTAGTTAAAAAAAAAGACAAAAAACAGTTTATTAGTTTTCGTTTATTACTGTTTAGTTTGTGTCGTGTCAGTGTCTACGTCCTTTGTTAGTTAAAAAAAAAGACAAAAAAATGTTTATTAGTTTTAGTGTTTTTCTTTTACTGGTTATTCGATGTATTGTCCGCGTCAGTGTCTACGTCCTTTGATAGTAAAAAAAAAAAAAAACTGACAAAAAAAAGTTTATTCGTTTTAGTGTTTTTCTTTTACTGGTTTTTTGTCCACGTCAGTGTCTACGTCCTTAGTTAAAAAAAAAAAAAAGACAAAAAAAAGTTTATTAGTTTTAGTGTTTTTCTTTTACTGGTTATTGTCAGTGTCTACGTCCTTTGTTAGTTTAAAAATAAAAAATAAAAAATAAAAAATATATATTTTCGTTGATTTATTATATATAAATTTGGTTTTCTTTATTGTGCGACAGTCCCCATCCCAATAAACTTTTTCCCTAAATCACATCATATAATTTAATTTTTGTATAAATAAAAAAATAAATAAAATGAGGTCTTCACGATCAAGCAGCAGGGGTAGGAGAGTAGTTGGTCCTAGTGCTGGACAGCTGCCAGAACGGGGCCGTTCCTCTACCAACCGAGGTGTGGACACAGGTATCAGGGGCGTCCGCTTTATTCGTGATTTTTTTGCCACTGGCAGCAGGAGAATTACCTCACAGGATGCCGAGGACGTTGTGTCTCTTGTGGCACAAGCCAGTGCCACAGAGTCCTCTGCTCCGGCTCCGAGCAGCAGCTGCACTTCGTCTCCTGTAGGACCAACCCCCAGCCCCCAAGAATCGTCCCTGCTCCTGTTTGACAGCGACAGTGAGAGGGACACCTTGGGGGAGGTAATGCAGGAGGCTGATTTGCACTTCAGTCCTGAGGGTCAGGACCTTATGGAGGGGGTACCACCTGTATGTACCCCATTGACATCCCTTCCAACAGGTGCGGGCGGTTTCAGCCAGCGAAACCCCACACCTACTCAGACCCAGGCATCAGCGAGGGGACAGAGGAGCCAGGTCAGGGGCCCCACTTCTGCTGTTCCCCTCAGTCCATCTCTGGTTGACCTTGTGTCTGACATATTGGGGGACGAAGAGGAGGGTGACAGAGAATGGGTGCCACCTCCCTTGTCAGGCATCAGCCCCAGAGGCAAATGGTGCGACAGGTTGCCAGTGAGCCCAGCATCAGGGGCTCCACTGGTAATGGCAGTAGGAGGAGGCAGCAGCAGCCAGCTCTACCTGTCCACACCGAGCCCGAGCAGGCGCAAGTCAGCACCGCCCCATCTGACAGGAGGGTGGTACGTAAGTCGCCTGTTTGGGCTTACTTCACCCTGGCAGTAGATGATGCCACAATTGGCATTTGTAATCTGTGCCATGCCAGGGTGAGGAGAGGGAGGTCTGCGGCTCGGCTGGGTACCACTGCCCTCACCCAGCACTTGCGAGTCAACCACTGGCGGGAGTGGGAACAGATGCGGGGTGGTCATAGCAGTGGCGTCACCAGCAGTGCGCAGGGGACAGCAGCTCCTGCCACTGTTCTGCAGCCACCTTAACCACTTCCAACAAGGCGTTCCCACTCCCCCGCTCCCTCTCCTAGAGGTACTGGTACCGGCAGCCAGACCTCTGCCTCCACCACACCCTCCTCTATGTCCTCCACTGCCGTCCAGCGCCAGCCCACGGTTGCTGACCTTTTTGAAAGCACCGCGCCCTATGCCCCCGGGGACCGACGCGTGCGTTCACTCAATGGGCTCCTGGCAAGGGTTATCGCCCAACATCTGCTGCCCTTCAATCTTGTGGACAGCAATCCATTCCGGCAGATGTTGGAGCAGGCACAACCCAGATGGCGTGTCCCCAGCCGCCATTTCTTTGCCAGGACTGGTGTCCCTGCCCTACACCATCACATTGTGCAGAAGGTATCCCTGTTGCTGGATCATGCTGTCAGTGACAGGGTGCATCTGACAATGGATGCTTGGACCAGCAGGCATGGGCAGGGACGCTATATCAGTTTTACTGCCCATTGGGTTTCCCTCCGAGGCGCGGGGGAGGGAACGGCGGCATCTGAGTTTGTGGTGCCGCCCCGGGGTGTCCAGGGGAGAACTGCTCTCCCCCCACAAGCCACTGTCTCCACCGCTGCTGAGCCCCCCAGCAAGCGTCCCCGTAGCTACGCGAGTGTGGTGCACGTCCGCTGCCAGGCCGTGCTCCAGCTTGTGAGCTTAGGGGAACGGAGACACACTGGACCTGATGTTCTGGCCACACTACAGGATCAAGTCCAGAAGTGGCTGACACCCCGAAGGCTCCAGGCAGGTATAGTTGTCTGTGACAATGGCAGCAACCTCCTCGCCGCCCTCCATGCTGGCAGTCTGACACACGTGCCCTGCATGGCACATGTCCTCAACCTAGTTGTGCAGAAATTCCTCCGAACATACGAAGGGTTGAGTGACATTGTGCCAAGGGTACGGAGGATTGCCAGACACTTTAGACGCTCCCCAACTGCTGCCACGTCCCTGTCCAAACTACAGCAGGACAACAGCCTGCCACCTCACAGGCTGATTGTGGACAGTGTGACGCGGTGGAACTCCACCCTCCACATGCTGGAGAGGTTGTGGGAGTAGCGAAGGGTGGTGAGGGAATACCTGCTGGACCAAGGCACTCCAGGGCCAGCACAACCACTCCCATACATCACTAATGCGGAGTGGGAGCAGATACAGCAGGTCTGCCACGTGTTGGCCCCATTCGAGCAGGCGACCAAGATGGTCAGCGGGGAGCATGTCGGCCTCAACGACGTGCTCCCCTTAGTGTTCCTGCTGGACAGGACACTAGATCGCCTGCTCAAGGCTGGGGAGAGTGCCTTGTTGGAGCAAGAGGAGGCATCAATGCTCCAACAAGACCAGGCCCAAGACGAGGAGGAGGAGGAGGAGGAAGAATTTGTAGACGTCCAGCAGTCTGGGCCTGGTCAGGAGGGAGAGACGGTGTTGGGGGCACCGTTAGTCCGGGGGTGGGGCAGCTCCGACCGGGAGCAGCAGCAACAGCAGCAGGAGGACCAAGAAGTCATGGTCCTGGGCAGCCATGAACAGTTACAGCGGGCTGTCCTCTTCCCTATGGCTGCCCACATGCTGCGATGCCTCCGGAGGGACCCCCGGATCAAGAGAATCAAGGAGAGGGAAGATTATTGGTTGGCCACCCATTTAGACCCTCGCTGCAAGGGGAAACTGGAGCAGTTCATCCCAGCCAGCCGTAGACAGGCCCGGATGGATTAACTGCGGACCTGTCTGATCAAGCGGCTGGAGCAGGCCAACCCTCGGCCTCACGCTCCAGTTCTCCCCGACCATCTCACCCAGCAGGTGGCTGGCCCCAGCAGCACCAGCCGAGTAGTGTTGAGCACAAATATTCGAATTACGAATTTTTTTCTCAAATATCGCAATTTCGAGATTTCGCGAATATTTAGAATATCGTTCTATATATTCGCGAATTCGAATATTCGTATTTTTTTTTTTTATTATAATATTTTTTTTCTTTCCCACTTCTCTAAAGTTGTTCTTACCTGTCCTTTGGATTCCTGGCTGCTCCAGTCAGTGGTGTTTTCAACTTACTGCTATATTCCATATTAGCTAAATTACAATCTAATCTATATGTGTATTTTACGAAATTTCGCAAGTTGCGATGCGAGTAATATAACACGAGATAATCGCATGAAGATTTCAATTTAGCACTGCTATATTCCATATTCTAGCCTAATATGGAATATAGCTGTGCTAAGTTAGCACTGCTGTATTCCATACTAGGCTAGAATATGGAATATAGCAGTGCTAAGTTGAAATCTTCATGCGATTATTTCGTGTTATATTACTCGCATCGCAACTTGCGAAATTTGCAAATGTTCTTAATATTGCTCTAACTTCGTCTTTTAGAATATTACGAATATTCTAAAAGACGAAGTTAGAGCAATATTACGAAATTTCGTAAAATACACATATAGATTGTAATTTAGCTTATATAGTGCTATAATCCCTTTTTTTTTCCTCTAATTTTTTTTGCCTCTTCTGAACTTAAGTTTTGTAAAATATGTACACTGTTAAAAAATATTACTATAGCAGTATATTAGCTTAAATACAATCTATGTGTATTTTACGAAATTTCGTAATATTGCTCTAACTTCGTCTTTTAGAAATTTCGTAATATTGCTCTAACTTCGTCTTTTAGAATATTCGTAATATTCTAAAAGACGAAGTTAGAGCAATATTAAGAACATTTGCAAAAGCCGAAATTGCGATGCGAGTAATATAATACGAAATAATCGCATGAAGATTTCAACTTAGCACTGCGATTATTTCGTGTTATATTACTCGCATCGCAATTTCGGCTTTTGCAAATGTTCTTAATATTGCTCTAACTTCGTCTTTTAGAATATTACGAATATTCTAAAAGACGAAGTTAGAGCAATATTACGAAATTTCGTAAAATACACTTAGATTGTATTTAAGCTAATATACTGCTATAGTAATATTTTTTAATAGTGTACATATTTTACAAAACTTAAGTTCAGAAGAGGCAAAAAAAAAATTAGAGGCAAAAAAAGGGATTATAGCAGTATATTAGCTAAATTACAATCTATATGTGTATTTTACGAAATTTCGTAATATTGCTCTAACTTCGTCTTTTAGAATATTCGTAATATTCTAAGAGACGAAGTTAGAGCAAATCACGAAATTTCGTAAAATACACATATTAGCCTAGCCATAGTCAATTAGCATAGGAACGTTGCCTTATACTATCAAGATAAATAATCGCAATACGCGGAAAAAATAAATAAATTCGTATATTATTCGCGATAATTGGAATAATTACGAATATTCGATTTTGACGAATATAACACGAATATTCATTCGAATATTCGCGAAATATCGCGAAATCGAATATGGCACCTCCCGCTCATCACTACAGCCGAGCAGGTGACCTTACGGGTGAGATGCGGTCGTTCTACCAGTCTGCGCGACCCAGTAGCAGCAGCAGCAGCAATCACCACCAGCGGCTGGCCCGCATAGTGGCAGACTACATGGGGTCCGTTGGTGCTTCCGACAGCATGAGCACCGACGACCCCATGGAGTACTGGGTTGCCAGGCTGGACACCTGCCGCGAGCTCGCTCAGTACGCGCTGGAGTTACTATCTTGCCCCCCCTCCAGCGTACTGTCTGAGCGGACATTTAGCGCGGCAGGTGGGGTGGTCACGGACAAGCGGACCCATCTGTCCACAGACTCAGTGGACAGACTTACATTCATTAAAATGAACGAGTCCTGGATCGGCAGTGACTTCTTGGCCCCCGCTGTCGGTTCAGGCCGTTGAAGGGTCCCTTGTCCATCCCTCTCCTTGTCTCTCCCTCCAAAACTACGTTGTTTTTTAATTTTTTTAAAAATATTTATTTATATATTTACTTATTTATATATTATAAATTTTTAATTATGAAATTTGTCTAATTTGTATTTATTGTTGTGTATGAATTATTAAATTATTGATGAATTATTAAATCTTATTATTGATGTATATATTACTTTTTAATTATAGCTTTTATTTAATATTATTTATTTTAATGATTTGATATATTATTAGATTAATTTATTTACTTAATGTAATTTGACTTAAATTGATTGTTACCAATCCAAAAACTAAAGATAAATTAAGTAGACACGCTGCATGCATCTGTAGTCAACAATTTATTCTTTAAAGCATATATAGTCAGTATCAGAACATTGCGGCTACACAGACAGCAGACAGCCTAACCGTGTGATGATTCCTACACGCCAGAGGGCACTAGTAGTGGTGGTGTTTATCAGCGGCTAGCTCATCCTCCTTTTGTCTGTGAGGAGTAATGGGTACGGCCGCTCTCCACACCCATACATGATCTTCAGCGCACACACGCTGTGCTCCAGGCCCATGACTGGACCTATCCATCCTGTGCACGCATGAGCACAGAAGGCATTGATGAGGCAGCTCTCCTGGGCCAGGGTCTTGAAGTGTCCCCTGCTCATGCGCCTGGATTAGTTCACCTTCTCATCATCGAAGACTCAGCTGCGTTCCCCTGGCTGCTGTGGGTGTCACAGGTGTTTGGGTTCAATGCACATCCTTGATGAACTATTGCAAGTCATAGTGCTGAACAAGACTTTAAATGCGAGGCTTGTCTACAACCCGGGGAGGGGGGGGGGGGGGGGTTCAAACAGCCAAAGTTCTAGAATGCCAAATTTTTTAATTATTATGCATGTCATCACATTTCCTCAGCACACTGAATACCTGCTGCTGTCAAAGTTATGGGCTTACCATGGCCTGTTGGTTTCCCATTCAGCAGTACACATTTCTGCTGCCAACTTTGAACGTGATCCTGACTGACATGTCATATTTCATTTATGGGCTTACCATGGCCTGTTGGTTTCCCATTCAGCAGTACACATTGCTGCTGCCAACTTTGAACGTGCTGCTGACTGACATGTCATATTTCATTTATGGGCTTACCATGGCCTGTTGGTTTCCCATTCAGCAGTACACATTGCTGCTGTCAACTTTGAACGTGCTGCTGACTGACATGTCATATTTCATTTATGGGCTTACCATGGCCTGTTGGTTTCCCATTCAGCAGTACACATTGCTGCTGTCAACGTTGAACGTGCTGCTGACTGACATGTCATATTTCATTTATGGGCTTACCATGGCCTGTTGGTTTCCCATTCAGCAGTACACATTGCTGCTGTCAACTTTGAACGTGCTGCTGACTGACATGTCATATTTCATTTATGGGCTTACCATGGCCTGTTGGTTTCCCATTCAGCAGTACACATTGCTGCTTCCAACTTTGAACGTGATGCTGACTGACATGTCATATTTCATTTATGGGCTTACCATGGCCTGTTGGTTTCCCATTCAGCAGTACACATTGCTGCTGCCAACTTTGAACGTGCTGATGACTGACATGTCATATTTCATTTATGGGCTTACCATGGGCTGTTGGTTTCCCGTTCAGCAGTACACATTGCTGCTGCCAACTTTGAACGTGATGCTGACTGACATGTCATATTTCATTTATGGGCTTACCATGGCCTGTTGGTTTCCCATTCAGCAGTACACATTGCTGCTGCCAACTTTGAACGTGATGCTGTCTGTCCTGATAAGTTATTCAGAGCTATGTTTAGGCCTTTTACTAGACATTTTCCATCTTCCATCCTGTTGATGCTGCTATTGAATTTGCTGATCAGGCTGATTTTTGTTTAGTCCTTACACTACATCATAATATTTAAATGTTGAGTATGCATTTCCTACTGAGTTGTGCCAAGTTATATGTAGACCTTATGCTCAACCATTTCAAACTTCCATCTAGTTGATGCTGAAGCTGTCTGTCCTGAACATGTAGTTCTAATTACTCTTTATTCTCCAATTTTAACATTAAATTATGATGCCTATCCTGCAGGGTTGGTGTAGACCTTTTACTATGGTGTTTACATTTACCTGCTTTTGTCTGCCCTGTTCCTGCAGAGTTTAGTTTAGCTATGTGTGGCCTTTAGACAACAGATTTTTCAGTTTTAATGGTAGTTTCAGTAGTTATCCTTAATTGTTTGGCCCTTTGATTTGTATGCCTTCTACTGTTGCGTTACTATTTTACTGCTACTGTCTGGCCTAATGCTGCCAAGTAATGTGTCTGAAATATAGCAAATTATTAAAATCTAACTGTGGATTTTTTTTTTTCAAGATCATGCAAAGGAGAACCAGCATGGACCACTTATTAGCCCTTGTAATATGGCAAGTATTGAGTATTATTATTTTCATAAAATTATGTTCATGTTTAATATTTGCGAATGTGCACTATTCATCGTATATTGTCAAGAATTTGATTGGAATATAGATAGAATAAAAACGTTTTCGTTTAATACATTCATGAGGTTTTACGCTTCATTCACCAAAATAATTTATTTTGTTTTATTTTATTTTAAAAAAATCTATTTTGCTTTAATTGGGTTGTTGGCGTCCATGTTGTGGTTCTTACTTTAGCAAGGTAGGGACCGCATGTGGGCTTCCATTTTCAAAAGGTTTTGTGCACTTAACATTGTACAAGACTGATTGATAAACCTAATAAAAGTTTTTGGTTTTATTTATTATTTCAATACGGACTTAGGTTCTAACATGGTGTGGTTGGCTGTCCTGGAAAGGATGCTTAGCTTCCGTGTTGACCTCTCTACATGGTTGGGTGTTACTGGCTTTATACTCATCCGTGTGGTAATCCGGTTTTGGTAATGGAGTGTTATTGCCACATGTATATATAGATATATACTTTTATATGTAATCTTACTTCTTGACAATTATATAATGATTATTTTCACATGCTAGTGTAATATAATAATAGACTTTAATCTTTCAAAATTAACTGCTGACAGAATAATAATCTTGAAGCCATGTCACCATTTTGTGAGTGATTCTACTCATTGCATCACATGTTGATGTCTTTATTGAGGAAGCTATGCTCCGACATGTCCAGTTTAACAAACGGACACTATATCAGAATCATGCTAGTTATTTCTTTGCTGACTCATCAATTGTTTCCTTTCTTTTTTTTTTCAGACACATTTGATTTTTCAAATTTTTAAAAATAATGGAACTAATATAACTTAAGACAATTTTACTATGTAATATTGTCTTATTGAGGTTGAAATTTGGATCACAGTATGGATAGTTTGATACTTTTTTTAATATAAAGATACTTTTTTAATGTATTTATTATACATTTTGAATGTAGATTTGTATTTTGTAATCTAAAGCTTTGTTCAATAATATGTTTGAAAGGTAATAGTCTGTTCACACAAAGGTTAATCAATGTGCGTTAAACAATAATTTTCTATTATAAATTACGGTCTTTTTTTTAGATAAATGATTATTGTACAATGTTATATCGGCCTTTTCAATAAAATATAGTAATAATGAACTGTTATAATTTTTTGATCTAAATAGTTTATTTTATTAGGACAACATTGTATATGTAAGCGATGAATACACATGCTGTATTTGGGGGTTCAATCTTTTTTTATATATTTTTATATTCGGTCTTCCACATCCCCATCTGTTAATAAATTTTGTCTGCTGCAATATAATAACTTGACACTCTCTATTACTGCTTAGTTATGCCAAACTTTGTGTAGTAATTAGAATACTACTTTAACTTACCTACTGCATGCTGATCTTGGCCTGATACTTTAGAATTCTGTGTAGTCATTATACTCCACCGTTATCATTGACTGCTTCTATTGTCCTGATCATTGAGAGTTATGTGTAGGCCGTATAATCCACTGTTAATATCTAGCTACTGCGGATTCTCCTGCTGTCTGTTCTGATCATGGCAAGTTAGCATTCAGCCTTTTGAGAATACACATTACCCGCTGCTGCCTGTCCTGCTGAGTTAGGATGAGATTATACTCGACCGTTAATATCTACCAGCTGCAGATGCTGTCTGTCATGATCATACAGAGTTATGTCAAGCTAGTTGTTTGTCCTTTGTAGCTATGTGAAGTCCTTATACAACACCATCAGCTGTCCTGATAAAGTTGATTTTTCAATTTACTAATCAACCTACAATGTTAACTTTACCAACTGCTGCTGTCCAGATGATGCTGACTTGTATGCCTCAGAATATAGCGTTAGCTCTAACTGCTGCTGCTGTCCTGATCAAGTTGATTTGTTATGTACAGGTCTTTCTCAAAAAATTTGCATATTGTGATAAAGTTCATTATTTTCTGTAATGTACTGATAAACATTAGACTTTCATATATTTTAGATTCATTACACACCAACTGAAGTAGTTCAAGCCTTTTATTGTTTTAATATTGATGATTTTGGCATACAGCTCATGAAAACCCCAAATTCCTATCTCAAAAAATTAGCATATCATGAAAACGTTCTCTAAACGAGCTATTAACCTAATCATCTGAATCAACTAATTAACTCTAAACACCTGCAAAAGATTCCTGAGGCTTTTAAAAACTCCAGCCTGGTTCATTTCTCAAAACCGCAATCATGGGTAAGACTGCCGACCTGACTGCTGTCCAGAAGGCCATCATTGACACCCTCAAGCAAGAGGGTAAGACACAGAAAGAAATTTCTGAACGAATAGGCTGTTCCCAGAGTGCTGTATCAAGGCACCTCAGTGGGAAGTCTGTGGGAAGGAAAAAGTGTGGCAGAAAACGCTGCACAACGATAAGAGGTGACCGGACCCTGAGGAAGATTGTGGAGAAGGACGATTCCAGACCTTGGGGGACCTGCGGAAGCAGTGGACTGAGTCTGGAGTAGAAACATCCAGAGCCACCGTGTACAGGCGTGTGCAGGAAATGGGCTACAGGTGCCGCATTCCCCAGGTCAAGCCACTTTTGAACCAGAAACAGCGGCAGAAGCGCCTGACCTGGGCTACAGAGAAGCAGCACTGGACTGTTGCATGTCATTCGGAAATCAAGGTGCCAGAATCTGGAGGAAGACTGGGGAGAGGGAAATGCCAAAATGCCTGAAGTCCAGTGTCAAGTACCCACAGTCAGTGATGGTCTGGGGTGCCATGTCAGCTGCTGGTGTTGGTCCACTGTATTTAATCAAGGGCAGGGTCAATGCAGCTAGCTATCAGGAGATTTTGGAGCACTTCATGCTTCCATCTGCTGAAAAGCTTTATGGAGATGAAGATTTCATTTTTTGCACGACCTGGCACCTGCTCACAGTGCCAAAACCACTGGTAAATGGTTTACTGACCATGGTATTACTGGGCTCAATTGGCCTGCCAACTCTCCTGACCTGAACCCCATAGAGAATCTGTGGGATATTGGGAAGAAAAAGTTGAGAGACGCAAGACCCAACACTCTGGATGAGCTTAAGGCCGCTATCGAAGCATCCTGGGCCTCCATAACACCTCAGCAGTGCCACAGGCTGATTGCCTCCATGCCACGCCGCATTGAAGCAGTCATTTCTGCAAAAAGGATTCCCGACCAAGTATTGAGTGCATAACTGAACATAATTATTTGAAGGTTGACTTTTTTTGTATTAAAAACACTTTTCTTTTATTGGTCGGATGAAATATGCTAATTTTTTGAGATAGGAAATTTGGGTTTTCATGAGCTGTATGCCAAAATCATCAATATTAAAACAATAAAAGGCTTGAACTACTTTAGTTGGTGTGTAATGAATCTAAAATATATGAAAGTCTAATGTTTATCAGTACATTACAGAAAATAATGAACTTTATCACAGTATGCTAATTTTTTTAGAAGGACCTGTATATACCTCATAATAAAACACTATAAATACCTGCTGCTCCTGCTGCTGTACATTTAAAGGTGACTTGTAGCCCTCAGAATACTATAGCTCTACCTGCTGCTGCTGTCTTGATCAAGTTGTTATGTATATGCCTCATAATACAACACTACCTGCTGCTGCTGTCATGAAAAAACGTATTTATGTGTAGGCCTTATACTACACTGTTAAGATGTACCTACTGCTGTTGTCTGTCCAAACCCTGCTGACTTTGAACGTGGACTAAAGGCTCCTTTACTGATAAGTTTGCAGTTGAAATTAGACAAAAACATAACCTTATAGAAAAATTAGTATGGAATCAATATAACTGAACAAAACTGTTTTAATAACAAAATAAATAAAATAAGTTTAACCACCTCCTGTCTGCCCATTGACTATAAACGTCCAGGAGGTGGATCTCTATTTCTGACAGCACGTTTTTAAACGTCCTGCAGCTTTCCCCCCTGTGCTCTGCCCCTGTACACAGAAACTCCGTGACTAAGCTGCCTCCTGACAGCCAAGAACATGGAGCTTTACCCTGAGACCTTTTTTCCTGGTCTCCGTTCTTTTGATCGCTCTGACAAGCAGTCAGAGCGATCACAAATGCATCTAGCATCTCCCTCTCAGTACTGCCGGTCAGAGAGGGAGATCGGATCTTAAACTAATTATTGCGATGTTAATGTTAAACTTTAAGCCCTGGAGACCGATCAGCATGGTCTCCTGGGCATGTGAGCGCTGTAATTCTCAGTTACAGCGCTCTGAAATGCTTATACCGTCTCCCTCTCATTAGTGCTGGCAGGAGAGGGAGATCGGTACATTTACACTGCAGCAGCGATCCCCCCAGCAGCTGCTTTCACCTGGAGACGATCAGTATGGTCTCCTGGGCATGTGAGCGCTGTAATTTTCAGTTACAGCGCTCTGACATGCTTGTACTGTCTCCCTCTCATTAGTGCTGGCAGGAGAGGGAGATCGGTACATTTGCACTGCAGCAGCGATCCTCCCAGCAGCTGCTTTCACCTGGAGACCAATCAGCATGGTCTCCAGGACATGTGAGCTCGGTAGTATCCAGTTACAGCACTCAGCTGTTTGGGAGGGAGGGCTGAGGGAGATCGCAATAGCCCCATAGTACCTCTGTGACTCCTGCTGCCTCCAGACCAATCAGAATGGTCTCCAGGGCATGTGATTACTGTGACATCCAGTCACAGTAATTATGCATAAGTTTGTGAGTAAACAATAAACTTATATAAAGTTACTATCATCTCCCTCTCCTCACAGCCTGCTAGTGAGGGAGACTGGTATGTACAGAACACTTACTGTAACACATTTCTTTCTTTCATTCTTTTTTTTTTTTTTCAATAAATGGCAATCTATCTATCCCTTTTTTTCTTCTATGTATATATACATAAAATACAGTTTTAGGGTATGTGACTGAAATGCTGTGGATTTGCTGCCATGTATTTTCATGTGGCAAGTCCACAGTGTTGTACAGTATCCACACACTGCATAAAAAAAGCAGAAAAAGCTGCAGTATTGTAGATTTGAAATCTGCGGCATTTAAATTTATACAGTGGATTTCGCTTGCAGAATTCATCCTTCTCAATGAAGAGGATGAAATCTGCTGGCTTTTCCACAACCCAAAAGTTTTTTTTTTTAGTTTTTTTTCGCTTGAACCCAGCCTAATGCCTTATTCACACAGTCGGCTTTCGGTCAGTGATTTTCATTAGTGCCGCCAGGTGCGGCTCTAAACACAGAACAGGCGCAGATATTTCCCTTAGGGCTCATTCACACGACCGTGGTTTTGGTCCCCATCCGAGCCGCATTTTTTGCGGCTCGGGTGTGGACCCATTTACTTCAATGGGGCCGCAAAAGATGCGGACAGCACTCTGTGTGCTGTCCGCATCCGTTGCTCTGCTCCATGGCTCAGCAAAAATTATAGATCATGTCCTATTCTTGTCCATTTTGCGGACAAGAATAAGCATTTCTTTATGGGCCTTCTGTTCCCTTCCACAAATTGTGGAAGGTACGCAAGAGGCATCCGCATTTTGCAGACCCCAAAACACGGCACGGTCGTGTGAATGAGCCCTTATACCTTATGTCTATTGAGTGCGTCCATATGTGGCAGTTAGCCCACTAGAGGGAATAGAGTTAGAAAGTAGCAGGTCAAAGTGTAACAAAATGTAGCTAGCCAGAGCTTCTTTTAATAAATTATTAATTAGCTACTACTAAGTACATTTAAAAGATATTATTTTTATTTATCAGGTACTCAGCATCAGACATGTCACATAGAATGTATAGTGCTGAGGAGGCATATGCCAAGCTTTGTGCTTCTGATGAGGAAAGTAGTTTAGAAGATTCTGACGCTGACTATGAGCCTTTGGAAAGCAGTGATACATTAACTTCTAGTTCAGACTGTGGTTCAGATGATGATGTCCCAGCCATAAAAATACAGAGAAGGTATCTGAGGTCTACTAACAGCAGCGAACAGTGCACAGGTAGCACCAGCACAGACTTGCCAGGGACCTCTACAAGTCACACCAACCAATGTGAGACAATCATTAGGAGCGCGGATACACAGATGACAGAACTGGCACCTGTAATGGCTAGTGAGAGTCTGCACCGACAGCAGGACCTTACACCCTTGACACCTATAGAAGGTTGCCCTTTTGAAATCAGCAATCCAGTGTGGTCACATTCAGACATTTACAGACCTGCTATTCCTCCATTCACGGCACAAGCTGGTGTAAATGTGCCTACAGAAAATTTTGCTCCTATTGATTTTTTCAAGCTTGTTATAACAGAACAGCTTCTACAGGAAATAGTACTGCAAACAAACCTATATGCCCAGCAGTTTCTGGCAAGTAATCCTTCTTCCTTCTATGCCAAACCCCACTACTGGAAACCAACTACTGTGCCCGAAATAAAACAGTTTCTAGCCCTGACATTTAACATGGAACATCAGAACTGCTGGCAGTAAAGTTCAGAGACCGGAGAAATGTTTTTATGCTCAGCACCCTTCACACTGATTCAACAGTCCCAGTGGCAGTCACACGCAGAAATATGCGTGCAGAGAAACCTGCTTGTGTGGTGGACTATAACAAATATATGGGGGCAGTTGACTTTAATGACCAGATGCTTAAGCCATATTTGGTCATGCGTAGATCAAAGTACTGGTATAAAAAAGTATGTCTATACTTGTTACAATTGGCAGTGTACAATTCTTTCGTAATTTATAAAAAATCTGGAAACACGGAACCCTTTCTAAAGTATCAGGAACAAGTAATTATATCTCTACTTTTTCCATCCAGTACTATTCCTTTGACTATGCATTCAGAAACAGTCATCAGGCTACATGGACGACATTTTCCTGACATCCTCCCTGCAACACAAAATGATCAGCATCCCCAAAAAAAGTGCAGGGTTTGCTCCAAACGAGGCCTTAGGAAAGACTCCAGATACTACTGCCCAGAATGCCCATCAAAGCCTGGACTCTGTATAAGTAAATGTTTCCATGACTATCACACAAGTGTTACATTTTAAAGGAACTATTTTCTTGTTGCTTATAAACATGTAACTGTTTTACATATAACTTCACTTTTGTTATTATTAGTTCCAGAGAAATATAACTTTTTGCAAATTTAGCGTATGTTGGATTTTATTGTTTTGCTGCATCATTACAATAAATACAAACTTATTCAAAAAATAAAACAGTGTGAGATAGAGATAGATTTGTTAGTAATTGTTAGGGTGTTTCTGACAATGAAAAGTCTGTTGTGTCAAAGTACTAATTATATCTTTTCAAAAATTCCTTGAGGGGTGTAGTTTCCAAAATGGGGTCACTTTTGGGGCATTTCCACTGTTGTAGTACCTCAGGGTCTCTTCAAATGTGACATGGCGCCAGAAAACCATTCCAGCAAAATCTGCCTTCCAAAAGCCAAAAAGCGCTGCTTCCATTCTGAGCCCTTTGGGGTGGTCATACAGCAGTTTACCACCACATATGGGGTGTTGCTGCATTCAGGAGACACAGGATAACAAATTGTTCGGCACAATTTTCTATTTCTCCCTTATGAAAAATAAACAATTTGGTGATAAAGTGACAATTTATTGGAAAAAATTCAATATTTCATTTTCACAGCAATGTATCTCTACATTCTATGAAAAGCCTGTAGTGTCAAAGTACTAATTATACCTATTCAAAAATTCCTTGAGGGGTGTAGTTTCCAAAATGGGGTCACTTTTGGGGGTAACCACTACAGAGGTACTTAACGGTCTTTTTGAATGTGTCATGACACCGTAAAACTAGTCTTACAAAATCTGTCCTCCTAAAACCATATGGTGCTGCTTTCATTCTCAGCCTTATTGTGTGCCCATAGAGCAGTTTACAACCACATATGATGTGTTTCTTTAAAATTCAGAAGCAGGAAAATAAATATTTAGGTTTGTTTTGCTGTTTACCCTTGTTATCTTATGGGAAAAATGACTTAAAAACTGTAAATCTTAAAAAAAAATAAAAATAATTTTACCTTCCTTTTGTTTTAATTCGTGTGGGAAATCTAAAGGGTTAACAAAGTTTGTAAAATCAGTTTTGAGTAACTTGAGGCGTGCAGTTTCTACAATGGGGTCATTTATGGGGGTTTTCCACTATGTAGGCCTCACAAAGTGACTTCAGAACTGAACTGGTCCTTAAAAAAGTTGACTTTGGAAATTTTCTTCAACATTGGAAAAATTGCTTTGAAAATACAAAACCTTCTAGCGTCCTAAAAAAAAAAAATGACATTACTAAAATGATGCCAACTTAAAGTAGACATATGGGGAATGTTAATTAAAAAATATTTTATGAGGCATCACTATCTGTCTTAAAAGAAGAGAGATTCAAACTTAGAAAACAGTGAATTTTTCTAAATTTTTGTTAAATTTGGGATTTTTTCATAAATAAAGATGAAATATATTGACTCAAATTTATGACTATCACAAAGTACAATGTGTGGCGAGAAAACAATCTCAGAATGGCTTGGATAAGTAAAAGCATTCCAAAGTTATTACCACATAAAGTGACACATGTCAGATTTGCAAAATTAAGCCTGGTCAGGAAGGGGGCAAATGGCCCAGATGTGAAGTGGTTAAGGCAAGTTTTGCAGTTGTTCCTGCAAGCCTTTGAGTTCCTCCAGGTCCTCTCCGTATTGGTCATGGAATTCCTGAAGCATCTTCTGCGATTTTCGGATGTGTGCTTGGAATTCCATGACCGTTTTCCTATGCCACTGTTTCATTGTGGCAATTTTGGATGCCATTTTCTTGATTACTGTTATGCAAACACACAAAAAAATATATATCAATTAACAATAAAAGTAATTTGTTGAATTTTGTGTAGTATTTAGTTAAGTGCAGAGAATTTGAGTGTGATTTTTCAAGTATACCATAATAAATGTAGTTATATATTAGATTATTTAGTGACATTTTAGTAGTATTAAATTAAATTTGTTGTGTTATATAATATTAGTTTATGTAGATTAAAGAGTTCTTGTGCATGTCTGTTGTTTGATATTACTGTGGTTTTTGTTGTCCCATTATTATTGTTACTTTTATGATCTTCATCACCTGCTATATAATTGTAGGGTGCAGTGTTTCATGACTTTCAAAATTGCTACGTACTATTTTTGTGACAAATATAAAATATTTGCCCTGGGGACAAAATGGCTCATTAACCGTGGTCTAATAGCTGATCTACTAGTCCAGAACAGCTAGCCAATTATATAAAATAAGGCCTTTTCCAGTTTTTGTCAAATACATGCTGTCTAGATCTCTCCTATTGGACGTATTTCAAAGACATAAGCATTGCTTCTACGTAGCTGAAGGGGGGGGGGTAAGTAGGTGTCATGTGAAGGTGACAAATGCTAAAAAAGACTGTATGACAGCACCTGTTGCCTTAGAGGTGAAGCAGGGGACAACAGTGTTTTGTTCCCCTGCAAGCGCTGATATTGGCTCTACAGCCAATGAAATAAATTGACATATGTGGTGGTGTTCAGGTGAATTATATGCTAAAAGTGGAACTAAATGTGGGGTGTATTTAGTCCTGTAACCACTTATTTAATAAAAAACTGTGTGTAAATTCCTTTTTTTTTTGTCAATTTGAACAGTTTTTTTCTAGAAGACAATCGTTGGCTCATTATGTAAAATTGCGGATTGATCTAATTGCTTAGCATATTCATTGAGGGGTGTAGTTTGCCTAATTGAATCACTTTGTTTTGTTTTCAACTGTAGGGTCACATAAGGGTGTCTTCTCTTAAAATGCGACATAGCTCCCAATTACCATTAATTTAAATCCTTTAGCCTAAAGCCATATTGTGCTCCTTGCAGTCTGAAGCCTGCTGTGTGACCAAAGTTAAGGGTTTTGTGCACAACTGTTTGTAAATATACATATTCTGTGTAATACGTTTAAGATTTTTTTATGATTTAAACACTGCAATGTTTTCAAATAAAATAGTTTGTAATTTATAATTTGTTCAAATTATTTTGATTTTTTTAACATTTTAATAGATTACCGTTGGACAATTAAATCGTTAACAGACTTTATAGAATAAATTTGGATTAAATAGAGGGTGTGTGGTTTCTGAAATGGGGTTATTTATTTGTCGCTGACACTATGTAGGCCACAAAAAGTGACTGCATAAACAAACTGTTATTGAATTATATTTCAGTTAATAAATTATCTAAACATGATATATGCATATGGCGATTGTAAACTTATACATTTATTTAATCTCTATTAATCTATATTGTAGCATCAAGTGAAATTTTTATTTTGATTATATAATTTTATTTCTAATATTTTTTTAGATTAGTTACTTTTTGAACAAAGATGCCATTAAAATTTGGACTAAATTTTACCACTGTCATGAAGTACAATGTGTGACGATAAGATAGAACTATGCCCGTGAAAAGTAAACTCATTTTAAAGTTATTAGCACAAAAATAGATACCTTAATATTTAAGAATTTTTTTTAATTAGCGTGAAAGTAGAAATGGGCATGGAGTACTGAGGGTTAATGTTTCTAAATATGTGATGTATACATAATTACAATGATGTGTGCACATATTTACCCTCCTGGTGCGGGGTGGTAACCAACGCCTGATCCTCTTCCTCAGGAGCTGGGGTGGCGATCTCCTCCTCAGCAGTAGCTGGGCCAGATGTTTTCGGCCCTTCAGAGGGTCCAGGCTCGTCAGATGCCACCTCCACAACATTCCCCACATCAGGTGGGTTGGTGGCACCTCTAAGACTGTGGGAGGGGCCCGTTTGCTCATCCTCCTCTGTGGAGACCTCCACCACATCTAAATCCGCTGTGGTTATACGGCGGCGGACCGTTGGCACTGGAAGCCCTGTAATCACGTTTGGATTTAGGCTCAATTTAAACGTCCGTAATGTGTTTTTCATATCCACCCACAAAAAAAAAAAAAAAAAGGACACCGGCAATGCGCGTGACGCATTTTGAAGACCGCACATCAATGGCAATAATATAATATGACTATTCTTGGCCTCAAATGAGGACAATAATATAAGGATTATTAATAAATATCATCCGTATCATCAGGAGAAGGACCTCCACTAGAAAGGATGACTATTAAATCGTTTGATGCATGTGTCTTTACAGAGGAAGATGTTCTAAGTTTGCTGTCTAAAGTGAAGACAAATAAGTCACAGGGGCCTGATGAGATACACCCAAAATTATTAAAAGAGCTTAGTGGTGAGCTGGCAAAACCGTTAACAGATTTATTTAACCAATCATTAGTAACAGGAGTCGTCCCGGAAGATTGGAAATTGGCAAATGTCGTGCCCATTCACAAGAAAGGTAGTAAGGAGGAATCGAGCAACTATAGACCAGTGAGTCTGACATCAATAGTAGGCAAATTAATGGAAACCCTATTAAAGGATAGGATTGTGGAACATCTAAAATCCCATGGATTGCAAGATGAAAAACAGCATGGGTTTACTTCAGGGAGATCATGTCAAACAAATCTTATAGATTTTTTTGACTGGGTGACTAAAATAATAGACGGTGGAGGTGCAGTAGACATCGCATATCTAGATTTTAGTAAGGCTTTTGACACTGTCCCACATAGAAGACTTATCAATAAACTGCAGTCATTGAGCATGGACTCCCATATTGTTGAGTGGATTAGGCAGTGGCTGAGTGACAGACAACAGAGGGTTGTAGTCAATGGAGAACATTCAAAACAAGGTCATGTTACCAGTGGGATTCCACAGGGATCTGTACTGGGACCAATTTTGTTTAATATCTTCATAAGTGATATTGCAAAAGGCCTCGATGGTAAGGTTTGTCTTTTTGCTGATGACACAAAGATATGTAACAGGGTTGATGTTCCTGGAGGGAAACGCCAAATGGAAAAGGATTTAGGAAAACTAGAAGAATGGTCAGAACTCTGGCAACTGAAATTTAATGTGGATAAGTGCAAGATAATGCACCTGGGGCGTAAAAACCCAAGGGCAGAATATAGAATATTTGACACAGTCCTGACCTCAGTATCTGAGGAAAGGGATTTAGGAGTAATTATTTCAGAAGACTTAAAGGTGGGAAGACAATGTAATAAAGCAGCACGAAATGCCAGCAGAATGCTTGGATGTATAGGGAGAGGTATAAGCAGTAGAAAGAGTGAAGTGCTTATGCCGCTGTACAGATCACTGGTGAGACCTCACTTGGAGTATTGTGCGCAGTACTGGAGGCCATATCTCCAGAAGGATATAGATACTCTAGAGAGAGTTCAGAGAAGAGCTACTAAACTGGTCCATGGATTGCAGGATAAAACTTACCAGGAAAGGTTAAAAGACCTTAATATGTATAGCTTGGAAGAAAGAAGAGACCGAGGGGATATGATAGAAACTTTTAAATACATAAAGGGAATCAACTCGGTAAAGGAGGAGAGCATATTTAAAAGAAGAAAAACTACCACAAGAGGACACAGTTTTAAATTAGAGGGGCAAAGGTTTAAAAGTAATATCAGGAAATATTACTTTACTGAGAGAGTAGTGGATGCATGGAATAGCCTTCCTGCAGAAGTGGTAGCGGCAAATACAGTGAAGGAGTTTAAGCATGCATGGGATAGGCATAAGGCTATCCTTCATATAAGATAGGGCCAGGGACTATTCATAGGATTCAGATATATTGGGCAGACTAGATGGGCCAAATGGTTCTTATCTGCCGACACATTCTATGTTTCTATGTTTCTATCCAAAATACAGCAAAAAGTATTTGTTAGAAGGTGTAAATATTATATTTAATGTTCACGTTATAGGATCGGATTGTATTGCGATTGTGTGTGGGGTCTGATCAATCGGACATTGGCCAGCTGAGCTGATATGTACCTGTCTAGTGAAGTGACGGTACGATATGGGGTGTACAGCTGGTTCGCCTCCCCGTGGTGCACCCTGGGTAACGCTAGATGAACCAGCAAATAATGTCAGGAAGAAATTTTTAGTTTTTCTCCGGCCTGCGCCGGGTGTAGATGTGACATCATCGGCGCAGGCGCATTGAGGATGGAGCGGCTGAGCGAGCGGCCGCCTCTCAGCGCGCCTGCGCACATTGAAGATAGGTACGGCCGCGGCGCAGGCGCCGAATTTTGAATGCAAACAGGCAGGGCCAGCAGAGAACGATTCCGTTCCCTGGCCCTGTCAATCACACAGCTGAGGGGGCGTCATTAGGATCGGAGGATGCGGCTGCTACCAGCAAGTAGCCGCCCTACTTGCTGGTAGCAAGGTAATTTACATATTACAAAAATAGCTTTTTAACAAAATCTACTGAACCTAAATGAATATTTAGCTTATCTATAGGGAGCTCACAGTATAGGGATTATTTTTAACCAAAAAAAAAAAAAAAAGGTTTAGTGGGCTGACAGAAGCCCTTTAAGTTTTTCATCAAGCGTGAAAAACGCATCAAAACACATTGCACCCGCGTGTAAAAAAAACTGAATGCAATCGCAGATTAAACTGAGTCAACTTTCTTGCAAAATAGTGCGAGTTTCACTGAACACACCCTGGACGTATCTGGACCTTATCCGTCCGCGTGAAAGGGGCCTAATGGCTGTTTCACACGAGCGGATGCCGTGCGTGACATCCGCTCCGTGAATGACAGCCAAGACCCGATGCGGACAGAAGAAGCACGGAGCAGTAACATGACTGATAATGCTCCGTGCCTCTCTGTGATCTCTTTACTACAAAATCACAGTGAGATAAAGTTGTCACCGTGATTTCGTAGTAAAGAGGTCACAGAGAGGCACGGAGCATTATCAGTCATGTTAATGCTCCGTGCTTCTTCTGTCCGCATCGGGTCTTGGCTGTCATTCACGGAGCGGATGTCACGCACGGCATCTGCTCGTGTGAAACAGCCCTAATACAGATTGATGATTGCTGTTTATCTAGATATACACACACACATATATTTATTATTATGTGTGTCTGTGTGCAAAGTACAAAATCAGCCGGTTACATCATACATCACTACCGCGCTGTGTGGATAAATATATATATATATATATATATATATATATATATACACTCACAGCGAGATAGAGATATATGAGGTAAAGGGATGATTTGCTATGTTTCACAACAGGTTAAAATAAGTAATAATTTGTAAAGGGTGATAAAAAAAAAAAAATACCAGGGCAGACTCTGCGACTGATCTCATCGACCCAGTCCGGGTGCCTCCGTTTCAAGTCAGAACACTTCTTGACGATTTGCAATTCGTCGTGGGTACGTCCACATTTTTTTTCTAAGGCCTTGAAGACCCCCACGACGATCGCCCTCTTCTCGGCCTGCTTCCGGGTCCGATCATATCCCTTCAAACATGTATTACAAAATTTAGGAAATGCAAGGATTATTAATCAATATCATCCAAAACACAGCAAACAGTATTTGTTAGAAGGTGGAAATATTATATTTAATGTTCCCGTTATAAGATCGGATTGTATTGCGATTGTATGTGGGTGGGGTCTGAGCAATCGGATATTGGCCAGCTGAGCTGATATGTACCTGTCTAGTGAAGTGACGGTACGATATGGGGTGTACAGCTGGTTTGCCTCCCCGTGGTGCACCCTCGGTAACGCTAAATGAACCAGCAAATAATGGCAGGAAGAAATTTTTTATTTTTCTCCAGACCAATAAGACATGGGGCCAGATTTATCATTAGCTCAAGTCAGAATAATGGAGTGAAAAAGTCGCAAGAAAATGCGCAAACGCTAAAACTGCGCACAAATTTGCGACTTTCTCCTGCTCTGCACTATGGTCGCCAGTTTTATGAAAGTGGGCGTGTTTTCTTATGTAGATGAATCTCTAGACACATTTACTATTGGGACTATTTAAAAAGTTGCAAAAAAAATGTGCTAGTTCACTCCAGTGAGGACCATGCTTATCTTATGAGAGTTTTTAATAGAACATGCAACTTTTTCGTAAAGGACGTGCGACTTTTGTAAAGCTGCTTACTGACGGATAAACTGCTACCGTAAAAAGGGATGATCATAAATCTGAATTGGCTAAAACTGACTTTAGACATTTGTGAAAGTGGAATGAGCTGTCGGAGTAATGATAAATCTGGCCCTATGTGTTTGTGTGTGGTATGCAGTGTGTGGTATGCAGTGTGTGGCAGGAAAATGTACATGCAATGTGCATGATATTTCTTTGCTGTCCATACATACATACATATATACATACTTCTTACAAAGTGCTGTGATGTCAAAACAATACTTATTACAACAATGATGATTATCTAATCAGACATGATTAAAAATAAAGTTATATTTAGTGTGCAGATATATGCGCATAACTGCGCATGCGCAAATATTTTAACATACTATTGCTTAATAATTACTATACTATACAGATATGGTGCGAACATGCATTCAAAATGTTATGACATGAAGTGTTCTACTTACGGTTAGCAGGAGTTCATCCTCTTCGTCATGGAATTTTGTGCCCACCATTTTCTCTTGTCAGGACTCAGGAAGATTCACTCTTAAAATGGAGCTGACGTACTCGCGATAAACCACGCCTATAATGCGCGCGCACAATCGCAACACACTAACTTAGGTGGTGTATGTAGCGAATAAACGAATAGAGAGAATAAGCGAATATATCGAAAAGGGTAATTATCTAACAGGCAGCGGTTAGGCGAATATTTGAAAAATGCTATTGATTGACCCTGACGTACTCGCGATAAACCACGCCTATAATGCGCGTGCACATGCGCGCGAACAATCGCATCACACTTATTATTTTAGGTGGTTATGTAGCGAATAAACGAATATAGCGAATAGGAGAATTATCTAACAGCCAGCTAATAGGCAAATTTTTGAAAAATGCTATTAACCCTGCCGCAGTAGTTAAAATATACCATCGGAACTGAGTTTTCACAAATGTATGCAAAACTTAGATCCAATGGTATATTCTAACAACACAGTGAAGTGACGCTTGTCGGGTTAGAGTGTTAAATGTATTGCATAATATGTATTATGCGATTAAAAAATTCGAATTATCGCATATGCGAAATAATAACAAATTTGAATATTCGCTAATATTTTACGAATATTCTTTCGAATATTCGCGAAATTTCGCGAATTCGAATATGGGACATGCCGCTCAACACTACTAAAGTCAATATTTTGTAGAGCCACCTTTTGCGGCAATCACAGCTCCAAGTCACTTTGGATAACTCTCTATGAGCTTGCCACATCTTACCACTGGGATTTTTGCCCAGTGGTAAGATGCAAAACTGCTCTAGCTCTTTCAAGTTGGATGGGTTGAGCTTGTGAAAATCAATCTTTAAGTCTGACCACCAATTTTCTATTGGATCTGGGCTTTGACTAGGCCATTCCAAGACATTTACATGCTTCCCATTAAACCACTCAAGTGTTGCTTTAGCAGCGTGTTTGGGGTCATTGTCCTGCTGGAAGGTGAACCGCCGTCCTAGCCTCAAATCACGCACAGAGTAGTACAGGATTTGCTCAAGAATATCCCTGTATTTTTTTTATTTATTTATTTTTACTTAAAGAGGAGCTGTCTCCTATCCTGACATGTCTGTTTTTTTACCAACCACCCGCACTCCCCCTGCAGCAACAATGGAGCATCCATTCACACGACCCCATGACGTACCATTCCATTAACATTCCTGCATTTATGAATGAGTTGCTAGCCATCCGCAACGAAGGTCCAAATGGGCGCCACAAGTTGGGGGTGTGTCCCTGCTGTCAGACTGTGCAGGGACCACTCCCCCCCCCCCTCCCCAACCTTTAACACCCATCTGGGCCTTCACTGCAAACTGCCAGCAACTCACCCACAAGGTACAAAAAAGGAACAGCACATCATTGAGTCGCAAGAACAGATATTGCAGAACCGTTACCACAAGGCAACTGCAGGCAGTCGGCAAAACAGACATGTCAGGGGAGGCGACAGGTCCCTTTTTTTTTATTTATTATATTTTATTTGTTTTAATACAAAAATTCATGTCAATGTTACATTTGTGGTGTTATAAAATCCATAAGTCCATCACTTCTGATTTGTAAACCCGATTAACAATGATTTCATACAGGTGTCCATAGTTGTGTAGATATTAAAAAACAATGGAGATCTCACATACTGGGGGAAAAGCAGGATCCGCCCGGCATAATAATAATAAAGCGGATACGCGAAACATCTCTTTTGACGTGATATGATCTATAAAAGGCAGGGATCAGAGGCCCGCAACCCAGACGGCCGCCAGGCAACAGACGCGCAACACGTGCGCCCACTTCCGAGCATGGGTGAGCACAATCGGCAGGATTGACAGTCATGTGACCAGTCACCTGATACACACATAAACCATGCGTACCGGGCTTACAACGATCTTTAATCACAAACATTTCGTAAATCAAGAGAGGGGGTCCAGCAGTCTTCTATCACAATGGTGGAAAAACCACTCGCATGTTTTACTGCCTCGTCCCCATATAAATAAGAATTGAATGTTAATGCCCTCCATAACCGTGCCTCACATATGTTCAAATTAGTGTCTCATATGCCAGAAGACTCAAATCGAGTATCGCTCGACAGTCATCGGCAGTTAAGAAAATGCGGACAGAGACGTAGTCGAAAGCTGACTCTGTCCCATTAAGGGAACACATAATAATTCCCATACCACACATGTGTCATATCGCTGCCCGCAGTCCAACCTCATGTCTGACAGGAAGAACCGCGTCTCGAGTCACGCCCGTTGCCCAGCACCCCCGAAGTCCCAAGCCCCGGACCCCCGCCCATAGACCGCACGGTATTATGGAAAGATCATAGAATTTAACCATTATTTAATGCCGGTGGGTCCTGCCATCCCCCAGCGCTCCTGGAGATACTCCAGTAGTCAAATGTGAATTCACGTTCTTCAGAGTTACAGTTCATATAGAAAAGACCAGACTAATAAGATCTTCCCCAACCCAACCCCCCCCCCCCCATCTTGCAGGAGGAAAAAAAAAAAGAAGGAAATATATAAAGGAAAAACCTGATTAATTAACCGTGTCCCAATCCTTCCACAGTTTACACCACTTTAAGTAGGATCCTCTTTGTTTGTACAGAATCTTCTCATAACTTTTCACTTTCTCCACCAAACTCAACCAGTTATTGCAGTCTGGAGCAGAGGAGGAGAACCATGTTGTAGAAATGAGAAGCCTAGCTAAAAACATCACCTTAATCAGCAGTCGGCGTTTTATAGGCTGGTAATTAACCTCCGATAAGTCTCCCAGGACCCATATCCTGGGGGGCAAAGGAACATCAATATTAAGTTTACGAGCCAGGTTAGTTTGGACCAGTCTCCAGTACCTGCCTACCATTGGGCAGTCCAAGAACAGATGTAAATGATCTGCCTCGGGAGCACCACAGCGTGGGCAGTCAGAGGAGGCTCTAATTCCTCTCCTGTATAACCATATAGGTGTGACATATATTGTGTGCAAAATATTAAATTGTACAACAGTGTGGTTAGAATTGTGTGAAACAAACTTTAAACTTTCCCCTATATTCTCCCAATCTGGGGGGCCCACCTCTGAAAGTGTCTATAACAATGTAATACTTTAACTCTCGTGACAATTTTCTTTCAAATTAAATCATGTAAAAATTCATGAGAATCTATAGTAAAAAGGTGACTGTTAGAAGTGCTGGAAAGTGCTTACCTCAGTTGAAAGTATGCATACCAAGCCACCTAGATTTGCCCTTTGCCTTAGCTCCATAAGGGACAAAATTTGTCCACCGCTGACCACTTGATGTAGGTACTGAACATTTTTGGTCCTCCAATACTGGCCACAACCTAAATCATTTAGATTCAAAAGCTTTGAGTTATGCCATAATGGGGTGCAGACAAGTGATGCCTTAACTCTACACCAACTCCTTATAGCGAGCCAAGTCTTTGTAGCCATTCTGCAGAAAAGTGTATACCCGATCTGTGTGTCTGATAGATAATCAGACTCCAGTACGGTAAAAAAATCAGAGAAACCTGAGTCTTTCACCACTTTGCTGCAAAAATGGCTACTTTCCCAGTCATTAAAATGGCAGAGTTGGGAGGCCACGAAATAGCCCCTAAAATAGGGGAGGTTAAGACCTCCCCGATTGTAGGGCATAGAGAAATAGTGTACCTTCAATCTGACGCGCTTCCTCCCCCATAATAAATCATTGAGCATCCGCTTTATCAATCTAAAATACTTATCTGCGATCCATATGGGCGAGTTGCGCAGGACGTAAAGAACCTGGGGCAGCACTACCATTTTTATTAATGCAATTCTGTCCGCTCTTGCAGGCAGAATTTTTTGCCATATCTTAATTTTAACCCTCAAATTTGTCAACAAGGGAATCAGATTAAGTTGTAAATATTCCTGAGGTTTGGCAGAAACTGTTATCCCCAGGTACTTTATTGAATCAGAGATCGTTAACTGGTTGTCCCAATCTCCTCGCAACTCGTCTATAGGGAGGAGAACAGTCTTCTCCCAGTTGATCTCCAAGCCAGACGGATCGGAAAAAAGACCAACCAGGTCCATTATACGAGGAAGAGTAGTTTCTGTTTGATGAATAAAAACCAGGACGTCATCTGCGTAGAGGGATACATGATCATACTTCCCCATTATGCCAAAACCGACCACCTCCGAATCCTGCCTTATACTAGCTGCTAAGGGTTCAATGTAAATATTAAATAAAAGAGGGGAAAGGGGACAACCTTGACGGGTGCCTCTTCATAAAGAAAAACTCTCTGTCATCGTATCATTGATCCTAATCCTAGCAACTGGAGAGTTGTATAATAGCTGAACCATCGCCATAAATCTTGGGCCAAAGCCCATTTTTTTCATCACCTCCCAGAGAAAGGTCCACTCCACCCTGTCGAAGGCTTTGGTGGCATCCAGCGACAGGTTGGAGTGGGCGCCACACCCAGGGGACTGAATATTAGTAAATAACCTGTGCAGGTTGTGATGCGTGCCCCTTTTTGGCATAAAGCCATTTTGATCTGGGTGGATAATGGCAGATATAACCCGAGAGAGTCTCCAAGCCAGAACTTTTGATAGTAGCTTAGCATCAGTGTTTAGTAGGGAAATTGGTCTATAGGAACTCAATTCTACCAGGTCTTTATCTTTTTTGGGATTTAGAACTATCGAAGCCTCCATCATGGAATGAGGTAGGCCCCTTCCCTGTAGTGCTTGAGAAAAGACTTCTAACAAGTGAGTAAGAATATCCCTGTATTTAGCACCATCCATCCTTCCCTCAAATTTGTCCAGTTTCCCAGTCTCCCGGCTGCTGAAAAACATCCCCACAGCATGATGCTGCCACCACCATGTTTCACTGTGGGGATGATGTTCTTTGGGTGATGTGATTTGTAGGGTTTGCCCCAGACATAGCGTTTTCTTTGATGGCTGAAAAGTTCAATTTTAGTCTCATCACACCAGAGCACCTTCCTCCATACATTTTGGAGTCTCCCACATGCCGTTTCGCAAACTCACAACATGCCTTTTTGTTTTTAGCTGAAAGTAATGGCTTTCTTCTGGCCACTCTGCCATAAAGCCTAATTCTATGGAGCGTATGGTTTATTGTCGTCCTATGTAAAGATACTCCAGTCTCTGCTGTGGAACTCTGCAGCTCCTCCAGGGTTACCTTAGGTCTTTGTGCTGCCTCTCTGAATAATGTCCTCCTTGCCCGGTCCGTGAGTTTTGGTGGGTGGCCATCTCTTGGCAGGTTTGCTGTTGTGCCATGTTCTTTCCATTTGGTTATGATAGATTTGATGATGCTCCTGGGCATCATCAAAGATTTGGATATTTTTGTATAACCTAACCCTGACGTATACTTATCAACAACATTGTCCCTTACTTGTTTGGAGAGTTACTTAGTCTTCATGGCAGTGTTTTGTTAGTGATGCCTCTTGCTTAGGTGTTGCAGCCTTTGGGGCCTTTCAAAAAAGGTGTGTATATGTAATGAAAGATCATGTGACACTTAGATTGCACACAGGTGGGCATCATTTCACTAATTATGGGACTTCTGAAGGTAATTGATTGTACCAGAGCTTTTTATGGTCTTTCTAACAAAGGGGGTGAATACATACACACATGTCAATTATCTGTTTTCTATTTCAAAATAATAGTTTTATTTATGTCTTTTTTGTTATTTCACTTCACCAACTTAGACTATGGTGTTCTGATCCATCACATAAAATTCAGATTAAAAAAAAATTGAACTTAAGGCTGTAATGTAACAAAATACGAAAAAAGTCAAGGGGTGAATACTTTTTCAAGGTACTGTACATACAATAAAGAACAAGCACTGCTGAGAGTAGACAGTTAGGGTACATTCACAAGACCGTGCTGCTGCTTTGCTCGCGTTACGGACCACCTTCAATGGGTCTGGTATCTGCAAGATACAGCAAAAAGATAGGAAATGTCGCGGAGGCATGGACCTGGAATCCCATGGAAACACTGGAAGCCCTTCCGTGGGTTTGCGGGTTTGTGCCTCTGTTTCAAAAATAGGACATATTTACTCATCGGTGACACATTTAAGGCAGTGGATCCATACCACAATGCAGGGTTCACATGGCTGGTGCCTGGCAGCAGCACGGTCATATGAATGTACCCTGACAGAGTAAGCTTAATTTTTTTATTTTATTTTTCTTGGAGTCTGACATAGGGCAACAGCCAGTGTTTTTCCCCCATTAGACAGTGCAGACCCCTTGTTGCTGTAGGTTATAAGCAAAATCCTATATAAATGTATATCTGTCATATATACTTTACAGCACTGATTAAACATTCTCTTGAAATCTACTCAGCACCAGTCAGATATCGGCCTGTAGATCGCAATCAACGGACGACCCCTGGGTTACAGTTTAATAAATTTGGCTTCTCTTAACCTATATTCTTGGTTTTCTAGTTTTATACCAAAGAATATTTTCTTTGTCTGAAATAGGGAGTACTTGAGATGATTATGCATTAAGAAGATGACTATGTTGAGCCAAAGCCATAACAATGTAGCAACAATGTTCATGACCTGTGTCATGAAAGTAAATGCTATCAAATTGAGCTAATACTGATTATGCTCAAAAGAATTAAGAAGATGACTATGTTGAGCCAAAGCCATAACAATGTAGCAACAATGTTTATGACCTGTGCCATGAAAGTAAATGCTATCAAATTGAGCTAATACTGATTATGCTCAAAAGTTGTAAAAACTGGTAAAAAAAAGTTGTAAAACACTGAAATTTATTTAGCCATAGCCATATTTATTTTTCCTTTTTGGGGTTTATATATTATATAGGGGCAGTAGCAGCAGCAGAACATTATGAACATTATGATGGACAGGCAGGTGGCAACAGTGGCATCATTGTAATGGTGATAACTAAATACTGTCAATAATGGCAGATCTATTCATTGGCATTGTGATGAATACCACCCCTCGTGCCCGCTGACGTCAACCACGTCGAGCTCACGAGGCCTGGTATGATCACAGGGTTTACCAAAACGTGAAGCTACGCCCTCCAGAGGAGCACGTAAGGTCAGGCTGGTATAGTTTACACACACACCTCCTGTCCACGCGGGCACAGAGAGGCAACAAGCTGAGAGAGCCTTTTCACTGCTGCAGTGAAAACAGCACGCCCTCAGCTCGGGTAACTGCCACCAGTTTCTCGTTTGATATAAGCCCGGTCCGCTAACGGGATTATATAGGGTCAGAAACCAACCCGCGGTAGCTTATAACTAGGCCAAAACACGGACGTGGGGATTCGTGATCGAGATACAAGATAGCACAAGATTAAATTATAGATTTAATCGCTGTAAGAGCACACTAGATATGACACAATATACACAGACAATATATACAGTGGTCTGAGGTTACAGGTGATATGGTTACAACAGGGTTAAGCAGTGTGAAAGTAAGTTACCAAGTATGATGAACGTTCCTTGTGATGTCCTGAGCTGGAGTCCACATGAAGGGCTGTGATCTCCTGCTATTTCCTGGGTCCCTCTAAACACATGTGTAGGATGTGACCCCTCTTCAGAGAAAGACATGCCTACTTGCTGGCACCAGACTTTTAACCTGTAGCCGGCCCATCCCCTCCCTGCCTCAGGGAGGGGTCAACTCCCCCTCTTCTGGGCTGACAGCCAATGACCCACAAAACCCTTTAGGGTTCATAACTCCAGACCAGAGGGTCACAGGGAGATGGTTCTGGAACTAATGGACCTGTCTGGGTTCCGGCTACAAGTAGAGCCCAAACCTGGTACCGGTATGTGGTTTCTATGGGGAGATATGGGTATCTCCCTACCCCGACTGGGTACGAGTAAACAAAGACCATGGGACCGTACCTCGTGGCCACCGGGACACAAATATGTATCCGGTTTGCGCCTGCGATGGCCAGGCGCTTCATAATTCCTTATGAGAGGTAGGTGCCAATATGTCTGGGAAGTCTCATTGATCCGGGGCAAGAGCAGATACCCACAGCAGGGGGTTTTCCTGCAGATTCAGGTGGCTCTCAACTGCTGCACAGAGGTGTGAACTTCTCCTTGAAGCTCGGACCCCCTGAGGGGTGTCTTCCTGGCCAACTGACACTCAGTTGGCTGGGGGGGGGAGTGGAAACTAATTTTGCATGTACACTGAATCATGCCAAGAGGTGCATCAAATTACAATCAGGGCTGGGGGCTTTGAAGCAGGGAAATCCTGTGGATTTCCCTACCTCTGCTGTCTGTCAGCAAATGGGGGGGGGGGTGAGGACATGGCTGACAGTAAATATTAATGCATATTCCTCACACCTCCCCCTTTTAGAGGGCGCCAGGGGGCAGCACATTCCTGTGCTCCCCCGTGCGCCCATCCGCCCCCTCTCCTTGTCGGGATAGCCCATCGGCGTTCCCGTGGTCACGGCCCCTTTTGTGGTGAATGGTCAAGTGATACTGCTGGAGAGCTAGGCTCCAAGCGTAGCAGCCTCCCATTCATCCCGGATACGGTGTTTAACCAACTGAGGGGGTTGTGGTCGGTCTCCACCGTGAAGCGGCGCCCGTATAAATACGGCTGCAACCGTTGCAGTGCCCAGACAATTGCCAGGCACTCCTTCTCCATTGTGGAGTACGCCACCTCCCTTGGCAGGAGCTTCCGACTCAGGTACAGAACGGTGTATTCCAGGCCCATAGGGTCAACCTGGCTGAGTATGGCACCGAGGCCGAAATCACTGGCGTCAGTCTGCACTATAAACGGCAGCGTGAAGTTGGCCGCCTGTAGTACAGGGAAGCTCGAGAGGGCGGCCTTCAGCGCTCGGAAGGCCGTCTCGCAGTCGTTCGTCCAATCGACTGCGGAGGGCAGCTTCTTCTTGGTGAGATCCGCCAAGGGCTTCGCCAGGCTACTATAGTGGGGAACGAACCTCCTATAGTACCCGGCGGTGCCCAGGAAGGACATCTCCTGTTTCTTGGTCCTGGGGGTGGGCCAGGATGCGATAGCATCCACTTTCCCGGGCTCTGGCTTAAGGGTCCCCCCGCCTACCCGGTGCCCCAGGTAGTGGACCTCGCTCATGCCCAGCTGGCACTTTTCCAGCTTGATGGTCAAGCCTGCCTGGTGGATCCGCCCCAGCACCTGCGTCAGGTGCTGTAGGTGATCCCCCCAGGTGGGACTGAAGACGGCAATGTCATCCAGGTACTTTTCAAGTCCCTTAAGCAGCGTGTTGACGATCCGCTGAAAAGTGGCAGGGGCATTCTTCATGCCGAACGGCATCACTGTGGATTCGTACAATCCAAAGGGGGTGATGAAGGCAGAGCGTTCCCGCGCCTCCGGGGTCAGGGGAATCTGCCAGTACCCCCGGCTTAGATCCATAATGGTCAGGTACCGGGCCCCGGCCAACTGATCGAGCAGGTCATCGATGCGGGGCATAGGGTACGCATCGGTGACCGAGACAGCGTTGAGTCCCCTGTAGTCCACGCAGAACCGGGTGGTCCGGTCCTTCTTTGGGACGAGGACCACAGGCGAGGCCCAAGCGCTGTTGGATGCCTGGATGACCCCCAGCTTCAGCATCTCGTCAATCTCCTGGCGCATGTGCTGCTGCACCTCCGAGGAAACCCGATATGCTGAACGCCGGATTGGGGGGGTGATCCCTAGTGTCCACGTGATGGACAGCCAACTCTGTCCTTCCGGGCTTGTTGCTGAACAACTCCCGTAAGGGGTGAAGGGTGGCCCACAGCTGGGACCGTTGGTCCTTCAAGAGCTGTTGGCCCACCTCCACATCCTCGATGGACCCACCCGCCTTCACCTGGGTGAGTATGTCCAGGAGGGTTTCTTCCTCCCCCTCCTCGGGGAGGTTGCAGACAGGGAGGGCACATTCCTCCCTCTCATGATGGGCCTTCATCATGTTCACGTGGAAGGCCTTCCGCCTTCCTCGGGCGTGGTCCAGGGTGACCAGGTACGTCACGGCATTGAGGCGCTGATGCACGAGGTACGGGCCTTCCCAGGCCGCCTGAAGCTTGTCCTGAGGTACGTGGACCAGTACCCACACCTTCTGACCCACCTGGTAGGTCCTCTCACAAGTGTTCTGGTCATACCATCGCTTCTGGTCGGCCTGGGCCCGCTCCATATTATCGTGCACCAGCTGCGACAAGGCCTGCATCTTGTTCCGGAAGCGCATGACATACTCGACGACCGACACTCCAGGGGTGACTACCTCTCCCTCCCAGGCCTCTTTCACCAGAGCCAGGGGCCCCCGCACACGTCGCCCGTACAGGAGCTTGAAGGGGAAGAACCCCGTGGAGGCCTGTGGGACCTCTCGGTAAGCAAACAGCAGATGTGGGAGGTACCGCTCCCAGTCACGCCCGTGGGAGTCGACCAACATCCTAAGCATCTGCTTTAAGGTGCCATTAAATCGTTCACACAGGCCGTTTGTCTGTGGGTGGTACGGGCTGGTCACCAGATGTTGCACCTGTGTTTGCCTACAGAGGGACTCCATCAATTGCGACATGAACTGGGTCCCCCGGTCGGTGAGCATTTCCTGGGGAAAGCCCACTCTGGAGAAAATCTCCAGCAAAGCAGTAGCCAACTTGTCGGCCCGAATGGATGACAAGGCTACTGCCTCCGGGTACCAGGTGGCATAGTCTACTACCGTCAATATAAAGCGTTTCCCGGAGCTGCTGGGAATGGACAGCGGTCCCATTAGATCCACAGCCACCCTCCTGAAAGGCTCTTCAATTATGGGCAGCGTTACCAGTGGGGCTTTGGGGCGTCGCCCCACCTTCCCCACCCGCTGGCAGGTGTCACATGAACGGCAGTAGGCAACCACATCCGCCCCCATCTTTGGCCAGTAGAAATGCTGGGCTAATCTGGCCCTTGTCTCAGCGATCCCTAGGTGTCCAGCCATCGGAATCTCATGCGCAACCTGCAACAACTCCGTCCTGAACTAATAGGGTACCACTAGCTGTCGGTCCCTAGGCCACGCCTCCTGTGAGCCCGGCTGGACCGTGACCCGGTACAGCCGTCCTTGGTCCCAGACCATCCGCTCGAGGTCTGAGTCCGAGGGGGGCTGTTCCACTTGCTCCTTGAGAGCGTTCAGGCTGGCGTCAGCCGCTAACGCTGCCTGAAACTCCTGACTGGACGTGGCCAGAATAGACGAGACTGCCACGTCCCCTGTCAGGTCCCTGGGACCTGTCTCCTGGCCTCCCTCTGACTCGGCAGCCACTTGGTCGGAAGAAGGAAAGGCATCAGACCCCTGAGGGGCCCCTAGGGCCCCAGCACTCTCACTGCGCGTGACAGCAGCTATGGCCGCTGCCACTGCTGGTAGTGCCTGCTTTCCCTCAGCTCCTGACCAAGTCGCCAGTCCAGACGGACTAACCTGGCCTTCTGACATCCCAGTGGGGGAGGAACCCTGCACTGAGAGTTCACCTGGCAGTCCTACTTCTCCTGGGACAGCCCTGACCTCATTTGCATCCTCCCCCCCTGCAGCTGTCTGCCCCCTGCTTGTCCCCCAGTCACCACACTTGAGGACAACAGGGTCCAGCAGGCTTGCTGGCTACACCCTGGGGCTTCAGCTGGCAGGAGAGGCACACATCACATCCCCCACCTCACAATCAACAGGCATAATGGGTACATTCACAGTATTATCAGGGGGGGACATTACATCACATTCTGGGGAATCGGACCTTGGGGTGTCAGCGGCCACGTACTTAGACACAAGTCGTCCCAGGTCCGTCCCCAGCAAAACACTGGCAGGGATATTTGCGGATACCCCCACCTCCCTTACTCCTCGACCGGCGCCCCAGTCCAGATAGACCTTGGCGACGGGCAGCGCCGGTTCCACTCCTCCAATCCCGGAGACAGTGAGGGATCTCCCGGGCAGTAAATCATGGGGTGCCACCAGTTCAGGCCGTACCAGTGTCATTTCAGCGCCGGTGTCTCTAAGTCCCATGGCCATGGCCTGGCCCACGGTGACCGGTTGAACATTGTCAAGGGACCTCCCACCACCCCCACCCACACACAACACAGTGGACGGTTTACGGGTTGATGACTGGGACGGATCCCTCGGGCGCTGGGGACACATGGCTTTGAAGTGTCCTGGCTGCTTACACAGGTGACAAATCGGGGTTCCCCCACCGATGTGGAAAGTGCAGCAGGGGCCGGTGCCCACTTGGGCCTAGGGGCAGGGGTAGCAGGGGCAGCGTGCGTCTTACCCCCTCTCCAGCCGACAGGTTTCCGGGCCTCTGAAGTCCTGTTGTTGGTGTATTCATTGGCCAGGGCTGCTGTTGCGGAAGCCCCCTTTGGCTTCTGGTCACGGAGGTACTGCTGGAGATCCTCTGGGCAGTTCCACAAGAACTATTCTGTGGCGATGAGCTCCTTCAGCTGCTGGACGGTGCTGAGCTCCAATCCTGTGGTCCATTGGTCGACCGCTCTCAGCAAGGCCCGCATGTGATCGGCCCAGCTCTGGGTAGAACCCCGGTGCAAATTCCTGAGCCTTTTCCGGTACGACTCAGGGGTTAAGTTATACTGCCTGACCAGAGCCTGTTTGATGTCCTCGTAGCTAAGGATGGTCTCGCTGGGCAGGTACCCGAAGATTTCAAGGGCTTTTCCCCTGAGCCGTGGCGTGAGGAATATGACCCACTGGTCCTCTGGCAGCTGGTATTGATGGCAGGCTGTCTCAAATGCCAACAAAAAGGTGTCCAGGTCCCCATCTTTGTCCAGTAGGGGAAAGTCCTCCGCCCGCAGTTTGGGAATCCGGACCTCTGGAGACTCACATTGGGCTAGGGAGGGCTGCTGGAATTGAAGCTTCAGCTGGAGCATTTGTAGCTGGTGCTCACGCTCGGCCTGGGCTTGCTCGCGACGTTCTGCAGCCTCTGCTCGCTCGCGACGCTCTGCAGCCGCCAGTAGGAACTCAAAGGCTGCCTGGTCTCCAGCCTGGAGACGGTCCATGGCAGCTTGTAGGAGAGCAGCTGAGCCAGCTTGGCTGGGGGGATGGGCAGGTGAAGTGAGGCCCACCGCGGACCTCACTTCTGGCGACTGGCTCCTTGGGGAGCTTTGGCTGTGCTCCCCCTCGCCTTCCACCTCCTCTCCGCCCCCAATTAAAGCATTGGCCATCTCCTTCGATTTGCTCCTTGTGATACTGGCCGGCATTGCAACGGATGGTCACTGACACCACTGCAACCTGATGCACACACACCTTATTGTATCTGCACTCAGACTGTCTAGTGTTGAGCTGATCTTAAGACTCCAGCAGCAAGAGCTACTGCTGGTCGTCTTTAGTGTCTGGGAGTATGGGTCTCACACTCACACACACTAGTATCTTGATCCCACTTTGCTGCCACCAATATGTGATGAATACCACCCCTCGTGCCCGCTGACGTCAACCACGTCGAGCTCACGAGGCCTGGTATGATCACAGGGTTTACCAAAACGTGAAGTTACGCCCTCCAGAGGAGCACGTAAGGTCAGGCTGGTATAGTTTACACACACAACTCCTGTCCACGCGGGCACAGAGAGGCAACAAGCTGAGAGAGCCTTTTCACTGCCGCAGTGAAAACAGCACGCCCTCAGCTCGGGTAACTGCCACCAGTTTCTCGTTTGATATAAACCCGGTCCGCTAACGGGATTATATAGGGTCAGAAACCAACCCGCGGTAGCTTATAACTAGGCCAAAACACGGACGTGGGGATTCGTGATCGAGATACAAGATAGCACAAGATTAAATTATAGATTTAATCGCTGTAAGAGCACACTAGATATGACACAATATACACAGACAATATATACAGTGCTCTGAGGTTACAGGTGATATGGTTACAACAGGGTTATGCAGTGTGAAAGTAAGTTACCAAGTATGATGAAAGTTCCTTGTGATGTCCTGAGCTGGAGTCCACATGAAGGGCTGTGATCTCCTGCTATTTCCTGGGTCCCTCTAAACACATGTGTAGGATGTGACCCCTCTTCAGAGAAAGACATGCCTACTTGCTTGTCTGTCAGCCCTCTTCTGGACTGACAGCCAATGACCCACAAAACCCTTTAGGGTTCATAGCTCCAGACCAGAGGGTCACAGGGAGATGGTTCTGGGACTAATGGACCTGCCTGGGTTTCGGCTACAAGTAGAGCCCAAACCTGGTACCGGTATGTGGTTTCTATGGGGAGATATGGGTATCTCCCTACCCCGACTGGGTACGAGTAAACAAAGACCATGGGACCGTACCTCGTGGCCACCGGGACACAAATATGTATCCGGTTTGCGCCTGCGATGGCCAGGCGCTTCATAATTCCTTATGAGAGGTAGGTGCCAATATTTCTGGGAAGTCTCATTGATCCGGGGCAAGAGCAGATACCCACAGCAGGGGGTTTTCCTGCAGATTCAGGTGGCTCCCAACTGCTGCACAGAGGTGTGAACTTCTCCTTGAAGCTTGGACCCCCTGAGGGGTGTCTTCCTGGCCAACTGACACTCAGTTGGCTGGGGGGGGAGTGGAAACTTATTTTGCATGTACACTGAATCATGCCAAGAGGTGCATCAAATTACAATCAGGGCTGGGGGCTTTGAAGCAGGGAAATCCTGTGGATTTCCCTACCTCTGCTGTCTGTCAGCAAATGGGGGGGGGGGGTGAGGACATGGCTGACAGTAAATATTAATCCATATTCCTCACAGGCATCACCTAGAGGTATATGAAAATCCTCAAGGACCATGCCTGATTCAATTTCACAATTGTCATACAGTGTATTTTTCTTTTTGAGAGTCCTTAGTATGCACCAGATGTCCCTGATGGGTTGCCACTGCCTGAAGCCAAAAAAACTGTAACACATGCTTCCTGCCGTGGTGGCCTGGTGCATGTTGCATTCATTGACCACTTTTCACTGCTCATACAGATGCTCCAGCATATACGAGATGGAATTCCAGCGAGTTAGAACACCATAGGTCAAGCATTTCAAAAGCAGACTATTTTGTCACTGTAAGTCCAGGAGGGCATTCTTAGTCACATAAGTATAGCTGAAATGTGCATACAATCTCCTGGACATTGCCAGCACTATCAGCCAGCCACAATAAGTGCTTTACCACAAAAATTATCATGAGTGTCAGGTTGGAAGCATGTCCCTTTTTATCTCCCAATTGCATTGCAGCCATGATGTTCCTAATGTCACTGATCTCATTGCCCATAAGGGAAGATCTGTAATGATGCCCCATTCCAGGTTCAGCATAAATCAACTCTAACTAGGAGAAATCTCTTGCTCTGCTTAACCATTAACTGTGAAGGTGCCTGACACAAATCACACAGACAAAACGCAAAACACAACCACATAAGAGCAAACTAAAACTTTCCTTCTAGGATTCTAGGAACTCAGGATGTTATATCAACCGAAGTTGCTACTACATATGTAACCTCAATAGCAGAACAGTTTACCACAGCACAGTGGAGTACAGCAAGAGGCAGATTTAAGAGATAAGCACATTTTCTTACCTGGTCTGTGAGGCTGCAGTCCTCGTCCTCAACCGTGGTCCACCGTGCTCTGGGAACCCCAAACTTCGGCTAGTGACGCTACTTCTCCTGAACCCCAACTGTTGAAGTTGCCCTTAATCAGGGCTGATTGTGTTTGCGCTACTGCTCCAAGTTAATAGTAACCCAAGGGTTTTACGTGCACGGAAGAAAATAACTGTGACACACAGACTGTGGTCAAAGTAAATTCCTATTTATTACAGGAAGTGAAGCAGGTTATATAGACATCAGAGAGGAATTCCCCCGGAGGCTCGTGGCACTGTTACAGTGACTTAAATATGAAAATAAGAAAAGAGATAACACTTGGCATCTGCACATTGTGCATTGTTTTGCTAACTGTGATATGTGAACTATGGAAATATCTAGCTGTAAGCTGTAATTGAGTCTTCACTAACAGCAGAACAGCATATATGATGTAGTAAGGAGGCGTGTCATCTTGGGTAGGATGGAACCTTCATGCTCTGGAGAAGATAAGCTTTGTCTGAGAGCTGGAGTATATGGGAGCTTTCTTAGCTGATTTAAAGAATGATGGCCACATCTCTATCAGTGTTGCCGGGCAAACAAGGCACTTAGGCCTCTTTCACACCAGAGTGACCGATTAGGTCCAGATGCGTTCAGGGTGCATTCAGTGAAACTCGCACCATTTTGCAAGCAAGTTCAGTCAGTTTTGTCTGCAATTGCCTTCAGTTGTTCATTTTTTTCAGCTCGGGTGCAATGTATTTTGATGCGTTTTTTATGCGCGTGATAAAAAAACTGAAGGTTTAAAAACAAAATCTCTTAGCAACCATCACATGCTTGCGGATGCAATGTGTTTTTCACGCAGCCCCATTCACTTCTATGGAGCCAGGGCTGCGTGAAAAATGCAGACTATAGAACATGCTGCGATTTTTTCACGCAATGCAGAAGGGATGCTTTAAAAAAAACACTCATGTACACAGACCCATTTAAATGAATGGGTCAGGATTCAGTGCGGGTGCTATGCGTTCACATCATGCATTGCACCCGCCCCGGAAAACTTGTTTATGTTAAAAGGGCCTTACAGTTCTATCACTTATGGTTCTATAATGTAGGACTGCATAGACTCTATGAACTGCCGTAGGGGCTCCATGCACAAAAACTTTGATGTGTGCATGAGGCCTTATTTTATAGACTAGTTGATCTTGCAAGGTTAGAAATATCAAAATAGAATCTCTCCCCAGCTTTAATCATCCTTATAAAAATTTTAAAAGTTCGCTCTTTCATATGAGATTATTATATGTGTACTTTAAAAATGAAACAGTTGGGATGCTTCTGTTTTATTCATTGTATGCTGCAACATTGTACTCCACTATAATTCTTCCGACTAACAATTCTGAAATAAAATTACAGACTATACACCACATGATATTGTAAAGAAAAAGATTTAATATTCTATTGTGTCAACTTTAATAATGTGACTTACTATTAAAAATACATGGTAGGCACATCATATATATTAAATAAATGTACATAAGTGAATAATGAAGTCAGGTTGGCTGTATTATAATGCAGCACAAATATTTCCAGAAAAACTGTTTTTATCTGTTGCTCCAACTTTATTATTTTCCTTTTTAGATTTATGAGTTATCTGAACTAGAACAATGTATTCCAAAGTTTATATCATGTAGGGTAAGGAAGGTTTCTTGAAAACAGTATAAATCAGGTAAAACTAGAGGGTTTCATAAATCTAGCACTCTTCAACAATAAACAGAAGAAAATTAATGTCCCATAGGTCAACTGCCATCTTATAGCATTTTTATAACAGTTAGTAGATAATTTCAGCCCGTATTGTGATGTTGCTGCTAGGAAGTAAAAGATATTCAGTAGATTTAAAGGCATAAGGGTGGGGGGTGGGGGGATAAGATTGTTAGTCTTTCTTTGGAAAGTTGCTGTAATATTCTACCAACTTCAATTATAAATATAAAATACCAGATGCTTCTGCTATTATTTTGTTATTTTAAGTCAAACATTATAAATTAATAGAAAAGGCTAAACTGTAATAAACCATGTTATCAGTAATAATTCTACCACTGTGTAGGAAAAATACTATTTTTTTTCCACATGAATAGGTTGAACAAGTGAACAAATTATGGTTTGGTGCACTTATTTGTACAGATTGTGAAAGGCAAGGTTTTAGTAAAAGTGGGAGTGTTTGATACTTTATACATAATGGGGTTATATAGAGCTACACTCCATTTATCACAGTGCTCAGGAGCGGGTGCCATCTTTAAAGACCCGGCCAGCGCCGTACTATTACGGTTCTGGTCGGGAAAGGGTTAAAAAAAAATCTACCCGAAGTGTAAATTAAAACATGGAAACTTGATTCCATAGGTCACTTACATAGACTCCTCTGTCAGATGAATATGATCAGGATGGGTTTTGATCCACCAAATGGAACAGATGGCAGATACAGTAATAAGATAATAATATTGCCCTTAGGCTGGGTCTCAACAGGGCAGTTGTGATATGGCAGCTTCAATCTCATCCACCCATAGTCACGCAAATGTTTAGGTTAACGGAGGGAAAACCTTCAAGATTGTATAGCCATTGGCCACTATAGATGGTTGAGGTGGCTGCTGTCAAATTATGACCGCCCTGTGGAGGTCCAGCCTTAGTGGTCAACCCAGTGGTGTACATACAAATTATGGGGCCCCATATCAAAACTCAGAATCACCCCCCCCCCCAATTAAAAGTACATTACAGCTGATTAGTGGGGGTGGGCGGTATTGGAGTGATATTGATTAAGAAAGTCTTATTAATTAATAAAAGTGTATTTAGTGTTTTTACATTTAATTACATTTTATGTTTATTGTATATTATGTTTACAATGTTCACCCAGAGCATCGTGAGGGTTCAAATGGTGGAATTGGAACTGACTCCAATCCTGACAGCTGATGCAGTGTACACCAACAGCTGATGGCATACACATACATAAAGATATGGTTCTGAGAGGGAATTCAGCCCCTGCCCATCCTTGCCTAATTAAATATAGAATATCACTAATAGGGCAATAAGAGGCAGGGAATGAATCGCCCCTCAGAACTTGAAGTATAAGTGTGGGGGTGAGAGTTGTATTTCTATGTAGAGGTGCTGTGCCTATGAGGAAAGGGTTGTATGTCTGCTGTGCGCCATGCACTTATAGTAACCTATTAGTAGTGCGAGCCACACAGACCCTCCCCATGTTCCCTCCTCCACATTGCAGCACACTGTGAGAGACTATTTACCCTTTTAACAGTCACTCACAAAATTTCCTGCTGCAGTTGCCTCTGCTGGCTGGGTCAGTCACTCATACATACTGTCTAGTAGCCGGGCTCTCAGATCGCAGGGTCTCAGGGGTCTGCTGCAGGCTGCACTGAAGATGGATGGGCTCTCACATTGCTGAAGTGCTGGACTGTGACGCTTCACGCCGGCAGAAGCAGACCGGAGATCAGGTGGCCATTAAGCAGTGAATTAGGCAGCTGTAGCAAGGAGGAAGGTAGGAATCAGGAGGAGGACAGGGGCCTGTGTCTATCTCTGTATTAAGTGCAGCATGTATTTAATTCAGAAAAAGGGTGGAGCCATGCAGCCTAGCCGGACCCTTCAACCTCACGGCCCCATAGCAATGGCATGGTCTGCCTATATTGATGGTACTCCCATGGGTCAACCCTTCTGCTATGAAGCACCAAGTTTCTAAACATAAAATGTATTGCTCTAACAATTTGGTTGGTCTCTACATGTGAATTACTGAAATACATCTACTTTTCCCAATAAGCCATTATTCGAGTGCCATTATCAAGATATGAAGGTCCAGTAGCACTCCAAAAAATGTAAAGATAAAGTGAGAGAAAATCTGCATTATCCACACAGACACTGTGTAGACAAGGCTACCTTTTAAAACTGTGCAATGGAGGCCAACAATCACTTTGAAGGAGCTACAAAGTTCAGTGGTTAACGGGAAGTGAAGGCACATTGGTCACCCAAGTACTCTACCTACTGGCCTTTATGAAAGGGTGTCAATACTTTTTTTTTTTTCACTTTTTTTATAAATTTTATTAATTCCCCCCCCCCCCGTTCCCTTCCAAACCACCCATTTACGATGTGTCTCCCATTACCCCTGCAATAGAAAAATATAGAGGGATAGTGAGAAGATTGAAAAAAGAACATTTAAATATTCTATTCTCCCCATACCTTGAGCCATTTATTCTCTTTCTTTGTTTATATAGGATATATTCATGATTAATTTTATCAACAAGACTAAACCATGTATTGATAGTTGGAACATTAAATGAAAACCAAGCCCGTGCAATCAGTAACCTTGCCAGGTATATTATCTTAACCAAAAGATTGTGTTTGTACTGGTTTCACCCCACTTTAGAAAAATCACAAAAAATAAAACTTTACCGTAAATGGAATAATAACTTTCAATTTTTGACTAGTATAACTATATATTGCCTTCCAGTATTCTTTTAGTTCTTTATACGTCCAGAGCGTATGTAGATGATTAGCATCAGGTAAATCACATCATGGACAATTAGAAGCGTCTCTCAAACCCCATTTATGAATAGTGATGAGCGGCAGGGGCAATATTTGAATTTGTGATATTTTGCCATAAATTCGCGAATTCGCAAATTTGCTATCTCCAGTCATTATTTTCTTTATTGCGAAAAACAGCAATTGGAAAATTCGCAATCAACACTACTCCTAAAGTCAAAGATATTACAGCTTTCTCATTGGCCCACAAGCTAGAAGCAGGGAGGGATAATGTGTACTGATTAAAAAAAAATAATAATAATATTCGAACTTATGAATATATATCACTATATTCTAAATATTCTCAAATTCTCGAAGTGCTAATATTTGCAATAAAAATTAGCAATTTGAATATTCTTGACCAACACTATTTATAAAACCCTAAAGGTGTAACATAAATTCTATGTAAAATATTAAATTGAACCAATATATGATTAAAGTTGTGAGAAACTAGCCCCATGTTACTCAATATCTTATCCCAATCGTCCGGTTGAACCAGTGGACAATCCCTTCTCCAGGCCTTTTGCCCAGGAGATTGTAAATTATGTAGTAAATTGTGCATTAAGTAAATATTTATAACACTGTGAAATCTTAACCCTCTGTACTGATTTTACTATTAAATCGTGCAAAAAGGTAGAGATACAGTATCTATATAAAAAAGTGATTATTCTTTAATACTTGAAAGTGCCGAACGTAACTGAAAATACCGAAACCAAGATAAGTTGTATATATTCTCTCTCTGTGATAACTCCAACATAGTGAGAAAATGCTCATGTTCAACCACCTGAGCAAGATAACGAATATTGTTATTTTGCCAGTACTGATCACCACCTAACTCATCTAAGGCCTGTAGATGATAATTATGCCAAAGAGGTGTACAAGAAAGGGATCCCTTTATTCCCAACTAGTCTCTAATGGTGCTCCAGGACATAGTGAGTAGCTTCACCACAGCCCTATATTCCTGTTGGAAAGCAATTCATTGACCAGATTCCAATAGAGCTAAAATATTATCATGTGGGGAATTCTTGACCAACGTTTTAAAGCGTGAACTCTTCTCCCAATCATGATAGAGCCATAATTGGGATTCAATAAAATACCCCTTGAAGCAAGGCACTCACTGTTCCAACGGTTTATAAAAATTCTCCAATTTGAGCCTAACTCGCTTTCTCCCCCAGATTAGATGATTGACAACTCTCTCCATCAATTAAAAAAATCTATCATCAATCCACACTAGGGAATTCCTGAGGACATACAATAGTTGGGGCAACATCACCATCTTCAACAAAGATATTTTGTTAGCTCTGGACAACAGGAGTCGAAGCCATATCTTTATTTTAGACAAAAGCGGTTGAACGGCACTCCTCTTTGGAGATAGGCGGTGCTCAGTGGTAAGAAGGTGCCAACAGTAGTAGTAGAAACCACAGCGCTCGCAAATGATTTTGTAGTAATTTCTTATTTATTTAATTTCATTATTTAAATCCATCCGCATAGTAAATTACTGGCCTGGTCTTTATTTTAGATCTCAATTTAGTGATCAATGAGATCAAATTGAGCTGTAAAAAGTCTTCAATCTTAGGAGAAATATTGACCCCCAAAAATTTAAATGAATAAGAGATCTTCAAATTACTACCCAACTCCTCAGAAAAAGGTTCTAATCTATATAAAGGCAAGATAAATGGTTTTAGAGGCCTAAAACTTTACTAAATGAGTTAACAACTCGTATAGCCCTAGAAAGTGTGGTGTTAGTATGTTGAATAAAAAATAGAACATTATAAGCATATAGAAAAATATCCTCTGAGAAGTTCTCTTTGTAGCGGGGGTCGAGAAGGGTGAACAACCAGTAATCCGTCTAAAATGTGTATAACGCGTGGGTCGTGGGAAAGGCAGCCTAACATGAAGTCAGCCATGTGTGCCAGAGTACTAACAGGCAAAACTTTACTGTCGTAATAAGGAGGATCACTCTCAATCTCCTCATCCTCTTCCTCCTCTTCTGCCCACCCACGCTGAACAGATGGAATTAAACTTACATGGGTGCTACCTTCTGTAGCGGAGGCAATTATCTTCTGCTCCTCCTCCTCTTCATCGTCCTTTTCGCGCTAAGACGGACGGAGGGTGGTCTGGCATCACCCTGTGTATCGTCTTCTTCCCCCATTTCTACCTCTTCCACATGCAAAGCGTATTCCTTAATTGTGGGCAGTGAGCATTTGAGTAGACACAGAAGGGGGATGGTTACGCTGATTATAGCGGCATCACGGCTCACCATCTGTGTTGATTCCTCAAAGTTGAATACAACCTCACAGAGGTCAGACATCCATGCCCACTCCTCACTTGTGAAGAGCGGAAGCTGACTGGAAAAGTGACAACCATGTTGCAGCTGGTATTCCACTACTGCCCTCTGCTGCTCACAAAGCCTGGCCAACATGTGGAACGTGGATTTCCAGTGCATGCTCATGTCGCACAACAGCCGGTGAGCTGGCAATTTCAAGCACTGCTGCAGAGTTTACAGACTGGCTGAAGCTGTCCATGAATTGCGGAAATGTGCACACAAGCGACGCACCTTCACCAGTAGCTCAGGCAAATTGGGGTAGGTTTTGAGAAACGGCTGAACAACTAAGTTTAAGATGTTGGCTAGGCATGGAATATATGTGATCTTGCCGAGCTCCAAAGCCGCCCCCAAGTTACGGCCATTATCACACACAATCATGCCTGGTTGTAGGTTGAGTGGAGAGAGCCACAGCTCAGTCTGGTCTCTTATCCCCTGCAACAGCTCTGAGGCAGTGTGCTGTTTGTCCCCTATGCATATCAGCTTCACCACGGCCTGTTGACACTTTCCCACTGCAGTGCTACACTGCTTCCACCTACCGGCTGATAGCTGACTAGTGCTGCACGCGGATAATTCAGAGGTGGAAGTGGAGGAGGAGGCGGAAGAGAAGAAGTGGGGGTTGGAGTCACTAACGTAGTTGCTGGCGGAAACCCTGATGGAATTAGGGCCCGCAATCCTCAGCATCTGTAGCACCTGTGCCATCCCAAAGTTACTACTCGCTCCAGGCCTCCACAATGTTCACCCACTGTGTTGTCAGGGAAATGTGTACGTGGTTTAGTGGACCTTCCCAGTAACTGCGTTGGTCAGTGCACATGTGACGTTTCGGGACACATGTTGGTGTAAGGCAGTCACGGCACACCTTGAAAAATAGTGGCGGCTGGGGACAGAGTGCCGTGGGACGGCTGCCGACATCAGGCTGTGGAAGGCCTCAGTGTCAACAAGCCTAAATGGCAACAATTCCAGGGCCAGGAAATGTTGAAAGGTGCACATTTAGTGCTATGGCCTGTGGGTGGGTGGCTGGGTATTTGTGCTTGCGTTTGAATGCCTGAGGTAATGATATTTGAATGCTGCGCTGGGACAGGGAAGTGGATGTGGTCGCTGATGGTACTTGTGAAGGCACAGGTGCAGGGCGGAAGGCATCCTCTCTTGTGCCTTCGACAGACAATTGGCCAGCACGTACCATAGGGGAAGAGGAGGCAGTTGTGTGACCCGCAGGCACAGATTGTGGACCCAGGCATTCATCCCACTTATTAGGGTGCTTGGATGCCATGTGGCGGATCATGCTGGTGGTGGTGAGGTTGCTAGTGTTCACACCCCGGCTCATTTTGGTGCGGCACAGGTTGCAAACTTTTATTCTTTTGTTGTCCGCACTTTCCTCAAAAAAGCGCCATACTGCGGAACATCTATCCCTTGGCAAGGGAGATTTATGCAAAGGGGTGCTCCGTGGAACAATTGCGGGCCTGTTTGGTGTGGCCCGCTTTCTCCCTTCTTTCACCCCACTGCCTCTTCCAGCCTGTTGCAGTGCTGCAGATCCTTCCCCTCTGTACTGCTCTCCTTGCTCGGCTTTCCACCTTCCGAGGTTGGGTCAGTGGCCTCATCGTCCACCACCTCCTCCTCCACTTCATCACTCTGATCATCCTCTTGATTTGTTGACCTAACCACAACTGTGCCTCATCCTCTTCATCAACCACTTGAGACAGTAATTGCGGTTGACTCATTAGCAACTGTGTCTCGTCATCATCCACCTCATTAAACACTAATTGTCATTCCCCACCGTCATGTTCTTGTGACTGTGGATGCTTAAGAGGTTGGGAATCAGGGCACAAGAACTCATGTCTCTCTTCAAGCGTGCTTGGTGAGAGGGCCAAACCAAGTAATGGCGATGAAAAGAGCTTCTCGGAATTTCAGAGTGTGGGATCACTTGCTTGGCCAGACTCTCCATGGTGGGAGGAAGGAGGATCAGGGTGAGGATTCTGTTGACCAGACTCTTGGCTAATGAGACTGGACTTAGTGGAAGATTATTGAAAATGATGCAAAAAATATAGTATTTTTTAGTTATATTTCTCCAATCTCTGGCCCTGACACACAGAAGGTATTGGACAGATGTCACTAGTCACTGCAGACACCCTCTATATGAAAATTATTCAAAATTATGCAAAAAATATAGTCTTTTTCCATTATATAATCCAATCTCTGGCCCTGACACACAGAAAGTATTAGACAGATGTCACTAGTCACTGCAGACACCCTCTATATGAAAATGACTGAAAATGATAGAATAATATAGAATTTTTCAGTTATATTTCTCCAATATCTGGCCCCGATACACAGAAGGTATTGGACAGATGTCACTAGTCACTGCAGACACCCTCTATAGAAAAATAATTGTAAATGCTGGAAAAAAATGTATTGTACTGTAGCTATAAAATACTGCCACCACACGCAATAATCCAAGGACTTTTGGATCTTTGAAACGTTTTTCTAGTGGATTGATTGCAATTAAACTCCCTACACTCTGTGTCCCTTCTGAAGCGCAGCTCTGACTACAAATGAGCCGAACATGCGTCATCGGGTGCTATATAGCCCCTGATGACGTGTTCCGGCCAGCAAATCACTGTGATGCCAGTAGCTAACATGGATAGCAGCCGCAAAACGTGTGGGAAGGAGACTTGAGCATGGCCGAGTACCGTCATGTGCGAGCATGCTCGCTCAACACTAGTAGATAGAGGATGCAGTAATAAAAATATGTGTGAGATGGACAAGCATTAGATACATTATAAATATTACATTATATTTAAATAACTGTGTTTTAGGCAGCAAATAGTAAAAAAAAAAAAAAAGCTAGGGTGGGGTGCAGAGGACAGGTCCTGTATATGCACTACAGGCTATATTCCCTCCTGTTAGTCTGGGGTCTGAACTATCCAGCTGTATCAGGTTATGTTGTCTGCCAACAAGCAGCATGTGCAATTTATTGCAGCTCAGAGAGGAGAGAAGAACCAGCAGCAAATATGTCAGGTCATTTGAGGGTGACACATTCTGAACTCACCAGAAACACTGTAAACCTCAGGAGCAGGCTAGAGGAGGCCATTACATTTACAGTGTAGGGCCTCTGGTGAGAAAGAGAGAGAGGAAGGTGGCAGCAACCAGTGCGGTGCTATGTGCAGCAACCAGTTCCTCACTAAAGCATAAGGACCATGCGGGCTACAGTGGCCGGGAGATCAGGGACCAGCGTTCCCTGCTGTGCTGTCTGTGCTTTTCTCAGGTGTGGCCACCAGTTTTTTTCCACATGTGTCTGGGCAGCAGGGGGCCCCATTTAGGGATGGGGGCACTGGGCAATTTCCCTGTTTGCCTCCCCCCCCCCAACGCCAGCCCTGGACTTATTGGAGCAACAGATTATAAAAATAACAATGCTACCATCAGGAAAATGTAAAAAGCAATCATGGTATTAATTCATTTCATAGGAAAAATAATAAATATATGTAAAGGTGCAAAGAGGTGAGTGCCCAACATGACAAAAAAATGTATAATAAAATTAAAGTGACAGTGATGGTGAATAGAGTTGAGCGAACACCTGGATGTTCGGGTTCGAGAAGTTCGGCCGAACATCCCGGAAATGTTCGGGTTCGGGATCCGAACCCGATCCGAACTTCGTCCCGAACCCGAACCCCATTGAAGTCAATGGGGACCCGAACTTTTCGGCACTAAAAAGGCTGTAAAACAGCCCAGGAAAGAGCTAGAGGGCTGCAAAAGGCAGCAACATGTAGGTAAATCCCCTGCAAACAAATGTGGATAGGGAAATGAATTAAAATAAAAATTAAATAAATAAAAATTAACCAAAATCAATTGGAGAGAGGTTCCATAGCAGAGAATCTGGCTTCCCGTCACCCACCACTGGAACAGTCCATTCTCAGATATTTAGGCCCCGGCACCCAGGCAGAGGAGAGAGGTCCCGTAACAGAGAATCTGTCTTCATGTCAGCAGAGAATTAGTCTGCATGTCATAGCAGAGAATGAGGCTTCACGTCAGCCACCACTGCAACAGTCCATTGGCATATATTTAGGCCCAGCACACACACAGGCAGAGGAGAGAGGTCCCGTAACAGAGAATCTGGCTTCATGTCAGCAGAGAATCAGTCTGCATGTCATAGCAGAGAATCAGGCTTCACGTCAGCCACCACTGCAACAGTCCATTGTCATAAATTTAGGCCCAGCACCCAGGCAGAGGAGAGAGGTCCCGTAACAGAGAATCTGGCTTCATGTCAGCAGAGAATCAGTCTTCATATCATAGCAGAGAATCAGGCTTCACGTCACCCACCACTGTAAGAGTCAATTTTCATAAATTTAGGCCCAGAACCCAGGCAGAGGAGAAAGGTCCCGTAACAGACAATCTGGCTTCATGTCAGCAGAGAATCAGTCTTCATATCATAGCAGAGAATCAGGCTTCACGTCACCCACCACTGTAAGAGTCAATTTTCATAAATTTAGGCCCAGAACCCAGGCAGAGGAGAAAGGTCCCGTAACAGACAATCTGGCTTCATGTCAGCAGAGAATCAGTCTTCATATCATAGCAGAGAATCAGGCTTCACGTCACCCACCACTGTAAGAGTCAATTTTCATAAATTTAGGCCCAGAACCCAGGCAGAGGAGAAAGGTCCCGTAACAGACAATCTGGCTTCATGTCAGCAGAGAATCAGTCTTCATATCATAGCAGAGAATCAGGCTTCACGTCACCCACCACTGTAAGAGTCAATTTTCATAAATTTAGGCCCAGAACCCAGGTAGAGGAGAAAGGTCCCGTAACAGACAATCTGGCTTCATGACAGCAGAGAATCAGTCTGCATGTCATAGCAGAGAATCAGGCTTCACGTCAGCCACCACTGCAACAGTCCATTGTCATAAATTTAGGCCCAGCACCCAGGCAGAGGAGAAAGGTCCCGTAACAGACAATCTGGCTTCATGTCAGCAGAGAATCAGTCTTCATATCATAGCAGAGAATCAGGCTTCACGTCACCCACCACTGTAAGAGTCAATTTTCATAAATTTAGGCCCAGAACCCAGGTAGAGGAGAAAGGTCCCGTAACAGACAATCTGGCTTCATGACAGCAGAGAATCAGTCTGCATGTCATAGCAGAGAATCAGGCTTCACGTCAGCCACCACTGCAACAGTCCATTGTCATAAATTTAGGCCCAGCACCCAGGCAGAGGAGAGAGGTCCCGTAACAGAGGATCTGGCTTCATGTCAGCAGAGAATCAGTCTGCATGTCATAGCAGAGAATGAGGCTTCACGTCAGCCACCACTGCAACAGTCCATTGGCATATATTTAGGCCCAGCACACACACAGGCAGAGGAGAGAGGTCCCGTAACAGACAATCTGGCTTCATGTCAGCAGAGAATTAGTCTGCATGTCATAGCAGAGAATGAGGCTTCACGTCACCCACCACTGCAACAGTCCATTGGCATATATTCAGGCCCAGCACCCAGGCAGAGGAGAGAGGTCCCGTAACAGAGGATCTGGCTTCATGTCAGCAGAGAATCAGTCTGCATGTCATAGCAGAGAATCAGGCTTCACGTCAGCCACCACTGCAACAGTCCATTGTCATAAATTTAGGCCCAGCACCCAGGCAGAGGAGAGAGGTCCCGTAACAGAGGATCTGGCTTCATGTCAGCAGAGAATCAGTCTGCATGTCATAGCAGAGAATCAGGCTTCACGTCAGCCACCACTGCAACAGTCCATTGTCATAAATTTAGGCCCAGCACCCAGGCAGAGGAGAGAGGTCCCGTAACAGACAATCTGGCTTCATGTCAGCAGAGAATTAGTCTGCATGTCATAGCAGAGAATCAGGCTTCATGTCAGCCACCACTGCAACAGTCCATTGGCATATATTTAGGCCTAGCACACAGGCAGAGGAGAGGTTCATTCAACTTTGGGTAGCATCGCAATATAATGGTAAAATGAAAATAAAAATAGGATTGAATGAGGAAGTGCCCTGGAGTCCAATAATATATGGTTATGGGGAGGTAGTTAATGTCTAATCTGGACAAGGGACGGACAGGTCCTGTGGGATCCATGCCTGGTTCATTTTTATGAACGTCAGCTTGTCCACATTGGCTGTAGACAGGCGGCTGCGTTTGTCTGTAATGACGCCCCCTGCCGTGCTGAATACACGTTCAGACAAAACGCTGGCTGCCGGGCAGGCCAGCACCTCCAAGGCATAAAAGGCTAGCTCTGGCCACGTGGACAATTTAGAGACCCAGAAGTTGAATGGGGCCGAACCATCAGTCAGTACGTGGAGGGGTGTGCACACGTACTGTTCCACCATGTTAGTGAAATGTTGCCTCCTGCTAACACGTTGCGTATCAGGTGGTGGTGCAGTTAGCTGTGGCGTGTTGACAAAAGTTTTCCACATCTCTGCCATGCTAACCCTGCCCTCAGAGGAGCTGGCCGTGACACAGCTGCCTTGGCGACCTCTTGCTCCTCCTCTGCCTTGGCCTTGGGCTTCCACTTGTTCCCCTGTGACATTTGGGAATGCTCTCAGTAGCGCGTCTACCAACGTGCGCTTGTACTCGCGCATCTTCCTATCACGCTCCAGTGCAGGAAGTAAGGTGGGCACATTGTCTTTGTAGCGTGGATCCAGCAGGGTGGCAACCCAGTAGTCCGCACAGGTTAAAATGTGGGCAACTCTGCTGTCGTTGCGCAGGCACTGCAGCATGTAGTCGCTCATGTGTGCCAGGCTGCCCAGGGGTAAGGACAAGCTGTCCTCTGTGGGAGGCGTATCGTCATCGTCCTGCCTTTCCCCCCAGCCACGCACCAGTGATGGACCCGAGCTGCGTTGGGTGCCACCCCGCTGTGACCATGCTTCATCCTCATCCTCCTCCACCTCCTCCTCATCCTCGTCCTCCTCGTCCTCCAGTAGTGGGCCCTGGCTGGCCACATTTGTACCTGGCCTCTGCTGTTGCAAAAAACCTCCCTCTGAGTCACTTCGAAGAGACTGGCCTGAAAGTGCTAAAAATGACCCCTCTTCCTCATCCTCCTCCTCCTCCTCCTGGGCCACCTCCTGTTCCATCATCGCCCTAAGTGTTTTCTCAAGGAGACATAGAAGTGGTATTGTAACGCTGATAACGGTGTCATCGCCACTGGCCATGTTGGTGGAGTACTCGAAACAGCGCAACAGGGCACACAGGTCTCGCATGGAGGCCCAGTCATTGGTGGTGAAGTGGTGCTGTTCTGTAGTGCGACTGACCCGTGCGTGCTGCAGCTGAAACTCCACTATGGCCTGCTGCTGCTCGCACAGTCTGTCCAGCATGTGCAAGGTGGAGTTCCACCTGGTGGGCACGTCGCATATGAGGCGGTGAGCGGGAAGGCCGAAGTTACGCTGTAGCGCAGACAGGCGAGCAGCGGCAGGATGTGAACGCCGGAAGCGCGAACAGACGGCCCGCACTTTATGCAGCAGCTCTGACATGTCGGGGTAGTTGTGAATGAACTTCTGCACCACCAAATTCAGCACATGCGCCAAGCAAGGGATGTGCGTCAAATTGGCTAGTCCCAGAGCTGCAACGAGATTTCGCCCATTATCACACACCACCAGGCCGGGCTTGAGGCTCACCGGCAGCAACCACTCGTCGGTCTGTTGTTCAATACCCCGCCACAACTCCTGTGCGGTGTGGGGCCTGTCCCCCAAACATATGAGTTTCAGAATGGCCTGCTGACGTTTACCCCGGGCTGTGCTGAAGTTGGTGGTGAAGGTGTGTGGCTGACTGGATGAGCAGGTGGAAGAAGAGGAGGAGGAAGCCGAGAAGGAGGAGGTGGCAACAGGAGGCAAAGAATGTTGCCCTGCGATCCTTGGCGGCGGCAGGACGTGCGCCAAACAGCTCTCCGCCTGGGGCCCAGCTGCCACTACATTTACCCAGTGTGCAGTTAGGGAGATATAGCGTCCCTGGCCGTGCTTACTGGTCCACGTATCTGTGGTTAGGTGGACCTTGCTACAGATGGCGTTGCGCAGTGCACACTTGATTTTATCGGATACTTGGTTGTGCAGGGAAGGCACGGCTCTCTTGGAGAAGTAGTGCCGGCTGGGAACAACATACTGTGGGACAGCAAGCGACATGAGCTGTTTGAAGCTGTCTGTGTCCACCAGCCTAAATGACAGCATTTCATAGGCCAGTAGTTTAGAAATGCTGGCATTCAGGGCCAGGGATCGAGGGTGGCTAGGTGGGAATTTACGCTTTCTATCAAATGTTTGTGAGATGGAGAGCTGAACGCTGGCGTGTGACATGGTTGAGACGCTTGGTGACGGAGGTGGTGGTGGTGGTGTTGGTGGTACATCCCCTGTTTGCTGGGCGGCAGGTGCCAACGTTCCTCCAGAGGCGGAGGAAGAGGCCGAGGCGGCAGCAGCAGAATAGGCCGAGGCGGCAGCAGCAGAAGAGGTAGCAGGGGGAGCCTGAGTGACTTCCTTGGTTTTAAGGTGTTTACTCCACTGCAGTTCATGCTTTGCATGCAGGTGCCTGGTCATGCAGGTTGTGCTCAGGTTCAGAACGTTAATGCCTCGCTTCAGGCTCTGATGGCACAGCGTGCAAACCACTCGGGTCTTGTCGTCAGCACATTGTTTGAAGAAGTGCCATGCCAGGGAACTCCTTGAAGCTGCCTTTGGGGTGCTCGGTCCCAGATGGCGGCGGTCAGTAGCAGGCGGAGTCTCTTGGCGGCGGGTGTTCTGCTTTTGCCCACTGCTCCCTCTTTTGCTACGCTGTTGGCTCGGTCTCACCACTGCCTCTTCCTCCGAACTGTGAAAGTCAGTGGCACGACCTTCATTCCATGTGGGGTCTAGGACCTCATCGTCCCCTGCATCGTCTTCCACCCAGTCTTGATCCCTGACCTCCTGTTCAGTCTGCACACTGCAGAAAGACGCAGCAGTTGGCACCTGTGTTTCGTCATCATCAGAGACATGCTGAGGTGGTATTCCCATGTCCTCATCATCAGGAAACATAAGTGGTTGTGCGTCAGTGCATTCTATGTCTTTCACCGCTGGGGAAGGGCTAGGTGGATGCCCTTGGGAAACCCTGCCAGCGGAGTCTTCAAACAGCATAAGAGACTGCTGCATAACTTGAGGCTGAGACAGTTTCCCTGGTATGCATGGGGGTGATGTGACAGACTGATGGGGTTGGTTTTCAGGCGCCATCTGTGCGCTTTCTGCAGAAGACTGGGTGGGAGATAATGTGAACGTGCTGGATCCACTGTCGGCCACCCAATTGACTAATGCCTGTACCTGCTCAGGCCTTACCATCCTTAGAACGGCATTGGGCCCCACCATATATCGCTGTAAATTCTGGCGGCTACTGGGACCTGAGGTAGTTGGTACACTAGGACGTGTGGATGTGGCAGAACGGCCACGTCCTCTCCCAGCACCAGAGGGTCCACTAACACCACCACGACCATGTCCACGTCCGCGTCCCTTACTAGATGTTTTTCTCATTGTTATGGTTCACCACAACAACAAATATATTATTTGGCCCAATGTATTGTATTCAAATTCAGCGGGATATAAATTTGAGGCCTAGTATTTAGGCGCTGGGTGACCGGTATGGATTTAGTGACAGAATTAGACTTGGAAATGCACAGAAGCGTGTGTGTGAAGTTATTCTGAATGACCCAATGTGCACCTTGAATATTATATACCCTTTTTGGGATAGATTTCAAATAGCTCTGATATAGCAGGAACCACTAAATTATGAAATTGCTAAATTGGGAATTGTACTTCAACCCAGAACAAAAAATGTGCTTTGACGGGCACTAAATAACTTTCCCAGCTACAACAGGACAGCGGTAACGAGAGATTTAGAGGGATTTAAATTTGAGGCCTAGTATTTAGGCGCTGGGTGACAGGTATGGGTTTAGTGACAGAATTAGACTTGGAAATACACAGTAGCGGGTGTGTGTGAAGTTATTCTGAATGACCCAATGTGCACCTTCAATATTATATACCCTTTTTGGGATAGATTTCAAATAGCTCTGATATAGCAGGAACCACTAAATTATGAAATTGCTAAATTGGGAATTGTACTTCAACCCAGAACAAAAAATGTGCTTTGACGGACACTAAATATCTTGCCCAGCAACAACAGTACAGCGGTGGGTAACGAGAGATTTAGAGGGATTTAAATTTGAGGCCTAGTATTTAGGCGCTGGGTCACCGGTATGGATTTAGTGACAGAATTAGACTTGGAAATGCACAGAAGCGTGTGTGTGAAGTTATTCTGAATGACCCTATGTGCACCTTCAATATTATATACCCTTTTAGGGATAGATTTCAAATAGCTCTGATATAGCAGAAACCACTAAATTATGAAATTGCTAAATTGGGAATTGTACTTCAACCCAGAACAAAAAATGTGCTTTGACGGACACTAAATATCTTGCCCAGCAACAACAGTACAGCGGTGGGTAACGAGAGATTTAGAGGGATTTAAATTTGAGGCCTAGTATTTAGGCGCTGGGTCACCGGTATGGATTTAGTGACAGAATTAGACTTGGAAATGCACAGAAGCGTGTGTGTGAAGTTATTCTGAATGACCCTATGTGCACCTTCAATATTATATACCCTTTTAGGGATAGATTTCAAATAGCTCTGATATAGCAGAAACCACTAAATTATGAAATTGCTAAATTGGGAATTGTACTTCAACCCAGAACAAAAAATGTGCTTTGACGGACACTAAATATCTTGCCCAGCAACAACAGTACAGCGGTGGGTAACGAGAGATTTAGAGGGATTTAAATTTGAGGCCTAGTATTTAGGCGCTGGGTCACCGGTATGGATTTAGTGACAGAATTAGACTTGGAAATGCACAGAAGCGTGTGTGTGAAGTTATTCTGAATGACCCTATGTGCACCTTCAATATTATATACCCTTTTAGGGATAGATTTCAAATAGCTCTGATATAGCAGAAACCACTAAATTATGAAATTGCTAAATTGGGAATTGTACTTCAACCCAGAACAAAAAATGTGCTTTGACGGACACTAAATATCTTGCCCAGCAACAACAGTACAGCGGTGGGTAACGAGAGATTTAGAGGGATTTAAATTTGAGGCCTAGTATTTAGGCGCTGGGTCACCGGTATGGATTTAGTGACAGAATTAGACTTGGAAATGCACAGAAGCGTGTGTGTGAAGTTATTCTGAATGACCCTATGTGCACCTTCAATATTATATACCCTTTTAGGGATAGATTTCAAATAGCTCTGATATAGCAGAAACCACTAAATTATGAAATTGCTAAATTGGGAATTGTACTTCAACCCAGAACAAAAAATGTGCTTTGACGGACACTAAATATCTTGCCCAGCAACAACAGTACAGCGGTGGGTAACGAGAGATTTAGAGGGATTTAAATTTGAGGCCTAGTATTTAGGCGCTGGGTCACCGGTATGGATTTAGTGACAGAATTAGACTTGGAAATGCACAGAAGCGTGTGTGTGAAGTTATTCTGAATGACCCTATGTGCACCTTCAATATTATATACCCTTTTAGGGATAGATTTCAAATAGCTCTGATATAGCAGAAACCACTAAATTATGAAATTGCTAAATTGGGAATTGTACTTCAACCCAGAACAAAAAATGTGCTTTGACGGACACTAAATATCTTGCCCAGCAACAACAGTACAGCGGTAACGAGAGATTTAGAGGGATTTAAATTTGAGGCCTAGTATTTAGGCGCTGGGTGACAGGTATGGGTTTAGTGACAGAATTAGACTTGGAAATACACAGTAGCGGGTGTGTGTGAAGTTATTCTGAATGACCCAATGTGCACCTTCAATATTATATACCCTTTTAGGGATAGATTCCAAATAGCTCTGATATAGCAGGAACCACTAAATTATGAAATTGCTAAATTGGGAATTGTACTTCAACCCAGAACAAAAAATGTGCTTTGACGGACACTAAATATCTTGCCCAGCAACAACAGTACAGCGGTAACGAGAGATTTAGAGGGATTTAAATTTGAGGCCTAGTATTTAGGCGCTGGGTGACAGGTATGGGTTTAGTGACAGAATTAGACTTGGAAATACACAGTAGCGGGTGTGTGTGAAGTTATTCTGAATGACCTAATGTGCACCTTCAATATTATATACCCTTTTAGGGATAGATTCCAAATAGCTCTGATATAGCAGGAACCACTAAATTATGAAATTGCTAAATTGGGAATTGTACTTCAACCCAGAACAAAAAATGTGCTTTGACGGACACTAAATATCTTGCCCAGCAACAACAGTACAGCGGTGGGTAACGAGAGATTTAGAGGGATTTAAATTTGAGGCCTAGTATTTAGGCGCTGGGTGACAGGTATGGGTTTAGTGACAGAATTAGACTTGGAAATACACAGTAGCGGGTGTGTGTGAAGTTATTCTGAATGACCCAATGTGCACCTTCAATATTATATACCCTTTTTGGGATAGATTTCAAATAGCTCTGATATAGCAGGAACCACTAAATTATGAAATTGCTAAATTGGGAATTGTATTTCAACCCAGAACAAGAAATGTGCTTGAACGGACACTAAATAACTCGCCCAGCTACAGCACTAGGGACAGATTTAGCTGGATATAAATTTGAGGCCTAGTATTTAGGCGCTGGGTGACCGGTATGGATTTAGTGACAGAATTAGACTGGGATATGGCCAAAAAATAAACAGACTATTGCTGGTTAAATGCACTTGGTGTGACAGCTTCACCCTGATGTAGGCTTTAGCCAAAAAACAACCACACCATTGAGGGTTAAATGCACTTGGTGACAGGCGCAGCTTGCCCCTGATTTTGTATATGGCCAAAAAATGAACAGACTATTGCTGGTTAAATGCACTTGGTGTGACAGCTTCACCCTGATGTAGGCTTTAGCCAAAAAACAACCACACCATTGAGGGTTAAATGCACTTGGTGACAGGCGCAGCTTGCCCCTGATTTTGTATATGGCCAAAAAATGAACAGACTATTGCTGGTTAAATGCACTTGGTGTGACAGCTTCACCCTGATGTAGGCTTTAGCCAAAAAACAACCACACCATTGAGGGTTAAATGCACTTGGTGACAGGCGCAGCTTGCCCCTGATTTTGTATATGGCCAAAAAATGAACAGACTATTGCTGGTTAAATGCACTTGGTGTGACAGCTTCACCCTGATGTAGGCTTTAGCCAAAAAACAACCACACCATTGAGGGTTAAATGCACTTGGTCGCAGCTTGTGCTGGCGCACCACAAGACACAAAATGGCCGCCGATCACCCCAGAAAAATGAGACTGACAAACGGTCTGTGCAGCCTAAAAACAGTGAGCAATTGAGGATCAGCAGCTCAATGATCCACAGCTGCAGATCGATCAGTTAATCAAGTCCTTTGGAGGAGTTAATCTGCCTAATCTCGCCCTACTGTCGCAGCCGCAACCTCTCCCTACGCTAATCAGAGCAGAGTGACGGGCGGCGCTATGTGACTCCAGCTTAAATAGAGGCTGGGTCACATGGTGCTCTGGCCAATCACAGCCATGCCAATAGTAGGCATGGCTGTGATGGCCTCTTGGGGCAAGTAGTATGACGCTTGTTGATTGGCTGCTTTGCAGCCTTTCAAAAAGCGCCAAGAAAGCGTCACAAAAGCGCCAAGAAAGCGACGAACACCGAACCCGAACCCGGACTTTTACGAAAATGTCCGGGTTCGGGTCCGTGTCACGGACACCCCAAAATTCGGTACGAACCCGAACTATACAGTTCGAGTTCGCTCATCCCTAATGGTGAACATGCAAAAAAAAAACATACACATATATTCATGATAAAATACAATCATAAATCTCAATAAATTCCACAATTATAAATAAAGTGATGTATACATAATATAGATTGAATGCTGATAATTAGGGATGAGCGAACTCGAACTGTATAGTTCTGGGGTGTCCGTGACACGGACCCGAACCCGGACATTTTCGTAAAAGTCCGGGTTCGGGTTCGGTGTTCGTCGCTTTCTTCGCGCTTTTGTGACGCTTTCTTGGCGCTTTTTGAAAGGCTGCAAAGCAGCCAATCAACAAGCGTCATACTACTTGCCCCAAGAGGCCATCACAGCCATGCCTACTATTGGCATGGCTGTGATTGGCCAGAGCACCATGTGACCCAGCCTCTATTTAAGCTGGAGTCACATAGCGCCGCCCGTCACTCTGCTCTGATTAGCGTAGGGAGAGGTTGCGGCTGCGACAGTAGGGCGAGATTAGGCAGATTAACTCCTCCAAAGGACTTGATTAACTGATCGATCTGCAGCTGTGGATCATTGAGCTGCTGATCCTCAATTGCTCACTGTTTTTAGGCTGCACAGACCGTTTGTCAGTCTCATTTTTCTGGGGTGATCGGCGGCCATTTTGTGTCTTGTGGTGCGCCAGCACAAGCTGCGACCAAGTGCATTTAACCCTCAATGGTGTGGTTGTTTTTTGGCTAAAGCCTACATCAGGGTGAAGCTGTCACACCAAGTGCATTTATCCAGCAATAGTCTGTTCATTTTTTGGCCATATACAAAATCAGGGGCAAGCTGCGCCTGTCACCAAGTGCATTTAACCCTCAATGGTGTGGTTGTTTTTTGGCTAAAGCCTACATCAGGGTGAAGCTGTGACACCAAGTGCATTTAACCAGCAATAGTCTGTTCATTTTTTGGCCATATACAAAATCAGGGGCAAGCTGCGCCTGTCACCAAGTGCATTTAACCCTCAATGGTGTGGTTGTTTTTTGGCTAAAGCCTACATCAGGGTGAAGCTGTCACACCAAGTGCATTTAACCAGCAATAGTCTGTTCATTTTTTGGCCATATACAAAATCAGGGGCAAGCTGCGCCTGTCACCAAGTGCATTTAACCCTCAATGGTGTGGTTGTTTTTTGGCTAAAGCCTACATCAGGGTGAAGCTGTCACACCAAGTGCATTTAACCAGCAATAGTCTGTTTATTTTTTGGCCATATCCCAGTCTAATTCTGTCACTAAATCCATACCGGTCACCCAGCGCCTAAATACTAGGCCTCAAATTTATATCCAGCTAAATCTGTCCCTAGTGCTGTAGCTGGGCGAGTTATTTAGTGTCCGTTCAAGCACATTTCTTGTTCTGGGTTGAAATACAATTCCCAATTTAGCAATTTCATAATTTAGTGGTTCCTGCTATATCAGAGCTATTTGAAATCTATCCCAAAAAGGGTATATAATATTGAAGGTGCACATTGGGTCATTCAGAATAACTTCACACACACCCGCTACTGTGTATTTCCAAGTCTAATTCTGTCACTAAACCCATACCTGTCACCCAGCGCCTAAATACTAGGCCTCAAATTTAAATCCCTCTAAATCTCTCGTTACCCACCGCTGTACTGTTGTTGCTGGGCAAGATATTTAGTGTCCGTCAAAGCACATTTTTTGTTCTGGGTTGAAGTACAATTCCCAATTTAGCAATTTCATAATTTAGTGGTTTCTGCTATATCAGAGCTATTTGAAATCTATCCCTAAAAGGGTATATAATATTGAAGGTGCACATAGGGTCATTCAGAATAACTTCACACACACGCTTCTGTGCATTTCCAAGTCTAATTCTGTCACTAAATCCATACCGGTGACCCAGCGCCTAAATACTAGGCCTCAAATTTAAATCCCTCTAAATCTCTCGTTACCCACCGCTGTACTGTTGTTGCTGGGCAAGATATTTAGTGTCCGTCAAAGCACATTTTTTGTTCTGGGTTGAAGTACAATTCCCAATTTAGCAATTTCATAATTTAGTGGTTTCTGCTATATCAGAGCTATTTGAAATCTATCCCTAAAAGGGTATATAATATTGAAGGTGCACATAGGGTCATTCAGAATAACTTCACACACACGCTTCTGTGCATTTCCAAGTCTAATTCTGTCACTAAATCCATACCGGTGACCCAGCGCCTAAATACTAGGCCTCAAATTTAAATCCCTCTAAATCTCTCGTTACCCACCGCTGTACTGTTGTTGCTGGGCAAGATATTTAGTGTCCGTCAAAGCACATTTTTTGTTCTGGGTTGAAGTACAATTCCCAATTTAGCAATTTCATAATTTAGTGGTTTCTGCTATATCAGAGCTATTTGAAATCTATCCCTAAAAGGGTATATAATATTGAAGGTGCACATAGGGTCATTCAGAATAACTTCACACACACGCTTCTGTGCATTTCCAAGTCTAATTCTGTCACTAAATCCATACCGGTGACCCAGCGCCTAAATACTAGGCCTCAAATTTAAATCCCTCTAAATCTCTCGTTACCCACCGCTGTACTGTTGTTGCTGGGCAAGATATTTAGTGTCCGTCAAAGCACATTTTTTGTTCTGGGTTGAAGTACAATTCCCAATTTAGCAATTTCATAATTTAGTGGTTTCTGCTATATCAGAGCTATTTGAAATCTATCCCTAAAAGGGTATATAATATTGAAGGTGCACATAGGGTCATTCAGAATAACTTCACACACACGCTTCTGTGCATTTCCAAGTCTAATTCTGTCACTAAATCCATACCGGTGACCCAGCGCCTAAATACTAGGCCTCAAATTTAAATCCCTCTAAATCTCTCGTTACCCACCGCTGTACTGTTGTTGCTGGGCAAGATATTTAGTGTCCGTCAAAGCACATTTTTTGTTCTGGGTTGAAGTACAATTCCCAATTTAGCAATTTCATAATTTAGTGGTTTCTGCTATATCAGAGCTATTTGAAATCTATCCCTAAAAGGGTATATAATATTGAAGGTGCACATAGGGTCATTCAGAATAACTTCACACACACGCTTCTGTGCATTTCCAAGTCTAATTCTGTCACTAAATCCATACCGGTGACCCAGCGCCTAAATACTAGGCCTCAAATTTAAATCCCTCTAAATCTCTCGTTACCCACCGCTGTACTGTTGTTGCTGGGCAAGATATTTAGTGTCCGTCAAAGCACATTTTTTGTTCTGGGTTGAAGTACAATTCCCAATTTAGCAATTTCATAATTTAGTGGTTTCTGCTATATCAGAGCTATTTGAAATCTATCCCTAAAAGGGTATATAATATTGAAGGTGCACATAGGGTCATTCAGAATAACTTCACACACACGCTTCTGTGCATTTCCAAGTCTAATTCTGTCACTAAATCCATACCGGTGACCCAGCGCCTAAATACTAGGCCTCAAATTTAAATCCCTCTAAATCTCTCGTTACCCACCGCTGTACTGTTGTTGCTGGGCAAGATATTTAGTGTCCGTCAAAGCACATTTTTTGTTCTGGGTTGAAGTACAATTCCCAATTTAGCAATTTCATAATTTAGTGGTTTCTGCTATATCAGAGCTATTTGAAATCTATCCCTAAAAGGGTATATAATATTGAAGGTGCACATAGGGTCATTCAGAATAACTTCACACACACGCTTCTGTGCATTTCCAAGTCTAATTCTGTCACTAAATCCATACCGGTGACCCAGCGCCTAAATACTAGGCCTCAAATTTAAATCCCTCTAAATCTCTCGTTACCCACCGCTGTACTGTTGTTGCTGGGCAAGATATTTAGTGTCCGTCAAAGCACATTTTTTGTTCTGGGTTGAAGTACAATTCCCAATTTAGCAATTTCATAATTTAGTGGTTCCTGCTATATCAGAGCTATTTGAAATCTATCCCAAAAAGGGTATATAATATTGAAGGTGCACATTGGGTCATTCAGAATAACTTCACACACACCCGCTACTGTGTATTTCCAAGTCTAATTCTGTCACTAAACCCATACCTGTCACCCAGCGCCTAAATACTAGGCCTCAAATTTAAATCCCTCTAAATCTCTCGTTACCCGCTGTCCTGTTGTAGCTGGGAAAGTTATTTAGTGCCCGTCAAAGCACATTTTTTGTTCTGGGTTGAAGTACAATTCCCAATTTAGCAATTTCATAATTTAGTGGTTCCTGCTATATCAGAGCTATTTGAAATCTATCCCAAAAAGGGTATATAATATTCAAGGTGCACATTGGGTCATTCAGAATAACTTCACACACACGCTTCTGTGCATTTCCAAGTCTAATTCTGTCACTAAATCCATACCGGTCACCCAGCGCCTAAATACTAGGCCTCAAATTTATATCCCGCTGAATTTGAATACAATACATTGGGCCAAATAATATATTTGTTGTTGTGGTGAACCATAACAATGAGAAAAACATCTAGTAAGGGACGCGGACGTGGACATGGTCGTGGTGGTGTTAGTGGACCCTCTGGTGCTGGGAGAGGACGTGGCCGTTCTGCCACATCCACACGTCCTAGTGTACCAACTACCTCAGGTCCCAGTAGCCGCCAGAATTTACAGCGATATATGGTGGGGCCCAATGCCGTTCTAAGGATGGTAAGGCCTGAGCAGGTACAGGCATTAGTCAATTGGGTGGCCGACAGTGGATCCAGCACGTTCACATTATCTCCCACCCAGTCTTCTGCAGAAAGCGCACAGATGGCGCCTGAAAACCAACCCCATCAGTCTGTCACATCACCCCCATGCATACCAGGGAAACTGTCTCAGCCTCAAGTTATGCAGCAGTCTCTTATGCTGTTTGAAGACTCCGCTGGCAGGGTTTCCCAAGGGCATCCACCTAGCCCTTCCCCAGCGGTGAAAGACATAGAATGCACTGACGCACAACCACTTATGTTTCCTGATGATGAGGACATGGGAATACCACCTCAGCATGTCTCTGATGATGACGAAACACAGGTGCCAACTGCTGCGTCTTTCTGCAGTGTGCAGACTGAACAGGAGGTCAGGGATCAAGACTGGGTGGAAGACGATGCAGGGGACGATGAGGTCCTAGACCCCACATGGAATGAAGGTCGTGCCACTGACTTTCACAGTTCGGAGGAAGAGGCAGTGGTGAGACCGAGCCAACAGCGTAGCAAAAGAGGGAGCAGTGGGCAAAAGCAGAACACCCGCCGCCAAGAGACTCCGCCTGCTACTGACCGCCGCCATCTGGGACCGAGCACCCCAAAGGCAGCTTCAAGGAGTTCCCTGGCATGGCACTTCTTCAAACAATGTGCTGACGACAAGACCCGAGTGGTTTGCACGCTGTGCCATCAGAGCCTGAAGCGAGGCATTAACGTTCTGAACCTGAGCACAACCTGCATGACCAGGCACCTGCATGCAAAGCATGAACTGCAGTGGAGTAAACACCTTAAAACCAAGGAAGTCACTCAGGCTCCCCCTGCTACCTCTTCTGCTGCTGCCGCCTCGGCCTATTCTGCTGCTGCCGCCTCGGCCTCTTCCTCCGCCTCTGGAGGAACGTTGGCACCTGCCGCCCAGCAAACAGGGGATGTACCACCAACACCACCACCACCACCTCCGTCACCAAGCGTCTCAACCATGTCACACGCCAGCGTTCAGCTCTCCATCTCACAAACATTTGATAGAAAGCGTAAATTCCCACCTAGCCACCCTCGATCCCTGGCCCTGAATGCCAGCATTTCTAAACTACTGGCCTATGAAATGCTGTCATTTAGGCTGGTGGACACAGACAGCTTCAAACAGCTCATGTCGCTTGCTGTCCCACAGTATGTTGTTCCCAGCCGGCACTACTTCTCCAAGAGAGCCGTGCCTTCCCTGCACAACCAAGTATCCGATAAAATCAAGTGTGCACTGCGCAACGCCATCTGTAGCAAGGTCCACCTAACCACAGATACGTGGACCAGTAAGCACGGCCAGGGACGCTATATCTCCCTAACTGCACACTGGGTAAATGTAGTGGCAGCTGGGCCCCAGGCGGAGAGCTGTTTGGCGCACGTCCTGCCGCCGCCAAGGATCGCAGGGCAACATTCTTTGCCTCCTGTTGCCACCTCCTCCTTCTCGGCTTCCTCCTCCTCTTCTTCCACCTGCTCATCCAGTCAGCCACACACCTTCACCACCAACTTCAGCACAGCCCGGGGTAAACGTCAGCAGGCCATTCTGAAACTCATATGTTTGGGGGACAGGCCCCACACCGCACAGGAGTTGTGGCGGGGTATTGAACAACAGACCGACGAGTGGTTGCTGCCGGTGAGCCTCAAGCCCGGCCTGGTGGTGTGTGATAATGGGCGAAATCTCGTTGCAGCTCTGGGACTAGCCAATTTGACGCACATCCCTTGCTTGGCGCATGTGCTGAATTTGGTGGTGCAGAAGTTCATTCACAACTACCCCGACATGTCAGAGCTGCTGCATAAAGTGCGGGCCGTCTGTTCGCGCTTCCGGCGTTCACATCCTGCCGCTGCTCGCCTGTCTGCGCTACAGCGTAACTTCGGCCTTCCCGCTCACCGCCTCATATGCGACGTGCCCACCAGGTGGAACTCCACCTTGCACATGCTGGACAGACTGTGCGAGCAGCAGCAGGCCATAGTGGAGTTTCAGCTGCAGCACGCACGGGTCAGTCGCACTACAGAACAGCACCACTTCACCACCAATGACTGGGCCTCCATGCGAGACCTGTGTGCCCTGTTGCGCTGTTTCGAGTACTCCACCAACATGGCCAGTGGCGATGACACCGTTATCAGCGTTACAATACCACTTCTATGTCTCCTTGAGAAAACACTTAGGGCGATGATGGAACAGGAGGTGGCCCAGGAGGAGGAGGAGGAGGATGAGGAAGAGGGGTCATTTTTAGCACTTTCAGGCCAGTCTCTTCGAAGTGACTCAGAGGGAGGTTTTTTGCAACAGCAGAGGCCAGGTACAAATGTGGCCAGCCAGGGCCCACTACTGGAGGACGAGGAGTACGAGGATGAGGAGGAGGTGGAGGAGGATGAGGATGAAGCATGGTCACAGCGGGGTGGCACCCAACGCAGCTCGGGTCCATCACTGGTGCGTGGCTGGGGGGAAAGGCAGGACGATGACGATACGCCTCCCACAGAGGACAGCTTGTCCTTACCCCTGGGCAGCCTGGCACACATGAGCGACTACATGCTGCAGTGCCTGCGCAACGACAGCAGAGTTGCCCACATTTTAACCTGTGCGGACTACTGGGTTGCCACCCTGCTGGATCCACGCTACAAAGACAATGTGCCCACCTTACTTCCTGCACTGGAGCGTGATAGGAAGATGCGCGAGTACAAGCGCACGTTGGTAGACGCGCTACTGAGAGCATTCCCAAATGTCACAGGGGAACAAGTGGAAGCCCAAGGCCAAGGCAGAGGAGGAGCAAGAGGTCGCCAAGGCAGCTGTGTCACGGCCAGCTCCTCTGAGGGCAGGGTTAGCATGGCAGAGATGTGGAAAACTTTTGTCAACACGCCACAGCTAACTGCACCACCACCTGATACGCAACGTGTTAGCAGGAGGCAACATTTCACTAACATGGTGGAACAGTACGTGTGCACACCCCTCCACGTACTGACTGATGGTTCGGCCCCATTCAACTTCTGGGTCTCTAAATTGTCCACGTGGCCAGAGCTAGCCTTTTATGCCTTGGAGGTGCTGGCCTGCCCGGCAGCCAGCGTTTTGTCTGAACGTGTATTCAGCACGGCAGGGGGCGTCATTACAGACAAACGCAGCCGCCTGTCTACAGCCAATGTGGACAAGCTGACGTTCATAAAAATGAACCAGGCATGGATCCCACAGGACCTGTCCGTCCCTTGTCCAGATTAGACATTAACTACCTCCCCATAACCATATATTATTGGACTCCAGGGCACTTCCTCATTCAATCCTATTTTTATTTTCATTTTACCATTATATTGCGATGCTACCCAAAGTTGAATGAACCTCTCCTCTGCCTGTGTGCTAGGCCTAAATATATGCCAATGGACTGTTGCAGTGGTGGCTGACATGAAGCCTGATTCTCTGCTATGACATGCAGACTAATTCTCTGCTGACATGAAGCCAGATTGTCTGTTACGGGACCTCTCTCCTCTGCCTGGGTGCTGGGCCTAAATTTATGACAATGGACTGTTGCAGTGGTGGCTGACGTGAAGCCTGATTCTCTGCTATGACATGCAGACTGATTCTCTGCTGACATGAAGCCAGATCCTCTGTTACGGGACCTCTCTCCTCTGCCTGGGTGCTGGGCCTAAATTTATGACAATGGACTGTTGCAGTGGTGGCTGACGTGAAGCCTGATTCTCTGCTATGACATGCAGACTGATTCTCTGCTGACATGAAGCCAGATCCTCTGTTACGGGACCTCTCTCCTCTGCCTGGGTGCTGGGCCTGAATATATGCCAATGGACTGTTGCAGTGGTGGGTGACGTGAAGCCTCATTCTCTGCTATGACATGCAGACTAATTCTCTGCTGACATGAAGCCAGATTGTCTGTTACGGGACCTCTCTCCTCTGCCTGTGTGTGTGCTGGGCCTAAATATATGCCAATGGACTGTTGCAGTGGTGGCTGACGTGAAGCCTCATTCTCTGCTATGACATGCAGACTGATTCTCTGCTGACATGAAGCCAGATCCTCTGTTACGGGACCTCTCTCCTCTGCCTGGGTGCTGGGCCTAAATTTATGACAATGGACTGTTGCAGTGGTGGCTGACGTGAAGCCTGATTCTCTGCTATGACATGCAGACTGATTCTCTGCTGTCATGAAGCCAGATTGTCTGTTACGGGACCTTTCTCCTCTACCTGGGTTCTGGGCCTAAATTTATGAAAATTGACTCTTACAGTGGTGGGTGACGTGAAGCCTGATTCTCTGCTATGATATGAAGACTGATTCTCTGCTGACATGAAGCCAGATTGTCTGTTACGGGACCTTTCTCCTCTGCCTGGGTTCTGGGCCTAAATTTATGAAAATTGACTCTTACAGTGGTGGGTGACGTGAAGCCTGATTCTCTGCTATGATATGAAGACTGATTCTCTGCTGACATGAAGCCAGATTGTCTGTTACGGGACCTTTCTCCTCTGCCTGGGTTCTGGGCCTAAATTTATGAAAATTGACTCTTACAGTGGTGGGTGACGTGAAGCCTGATTCTCTGCTATGATATGAAGACTGATTCTCTGCTGACATGAAGCCAGATTGTCTGTTACGGGACCTTTCTCCTCTGCCTGGGTTCTGGGCCTAAATTTATGAAAATTGACTCTTACAGTGGTGGGTGACGTGAAGCCTGATTCTCTGCTATGATATGAAGACTGATTCTCTGCTGACATGAAGCCAGATTGTCTGTTACGGGACCTTTCTCCTCTGCCTGGGTTCTGGGCCTAAATTTATGAAAATTGACTCTTACAGTGGTGGGTGACGTGAAGCCTGATTCTCTGCTATGATATGAAGACTGATTCTCTGCTGACATGAAGCCAGATTGTCTGTTACGGGACCTTTCTCCTCTGCCTGGGTTCTGGGCCTAAATTTATGAAAATTGACTCTTACAGTGGTGGGTGACGTGAAGCCTGATTCTCTGCTATGATATGAAGACTGATTCTCTGCTGACATGAAGCCAGATTGTCTGTTACGGGACCTTTCTCCTCTGCCTGGGTTCTGGGCCTAAATTTATGAAAATTGACTCTTACAGTGGTGGGTGACGTGAAGCCTGATTCTCTGCTATGATATGAAGACTGATTCTCTGCTGACATGAAGACAGATTCTCTGTTACGGGACCTCTCTCCTCTGCCTGTGTGTGTGCTGGGCCTAAATATATGCCAATGGACTGTTGCAGTGGTGGCTGACGTGAAGCCTCATTCTCTGCTATGACATGCAGACTAATTCTCTGCTGACATGAAGACAGATTCTCTGTTACGGGACCTCTCTCCTCTGCCTGTGTGTGTGCTGGGCCTAAATATATGCCAATGGACTGTTGCAGTGGTGGCTGACGTGAAGCCTCATTCTCTGCTATGACATGCAGACTAATTCTCTGCTGACATGAAGCCAGATTGTCTGTTACGGGAACTCTCTCCTCTGCCTGTGTGTGTGCTGGGCCTAAATATATGCCAATGGACTGTTGCAGTGGTGGCTGACGTGAAGCCTCATTCTCTGCTATGACATGCAGACTAATTCTCTGCTGACATGAAGACAGATTCTCTATTACGGGACCTCCCTCCTCTGCCTGGGTGCTGGGCCTAAATATATGCCAATGGACTGTTGCAGTGGTGGCTGACGTGAAGCCTCATTCTCTGCTATGACATGCAGACTAATTCTCTGCTGACATGAAGACAGATTCTCTGTTACGGGACCTCTCTCCTCTGCCTGGGTGCCGGGGCCTAAATATCTGAGAATGGACTGTTCCAGTGGTGGGTGACGGGAAGCCAGATTCTCTGCTATGGAACCTCTCTCCAATTGATTTTGGTTAATTTTTATTTATTTAATTTTTATTTTAATTAATTTCCCTATCCACATTTGTTTGCAGGGGATTTACCTACATGTTGCTGCCTTTTGCAGCCCTCTAGCTCTTTCCTGGGCTGTTTTACAGCCTTTTTAGTGCCGAAAAGTTCGGGTCCCCATTGACTTCAATGGGGTTCGGGTTCGGGACGAAGTTCGGATCGGGTTCGGATCCCGAACCCGAACATTTCCGGGATGTTCGGCCGAACTTCTCGAACCCGAACATCCAGGTGTTCGCTCAACTCTACTGATAATTATTATTATGATTATAAATATAATATATAATAGTTAATCCATTGTGAGTAAAAAATAAACAAAAAAAACTTTTCCAAAAAATACATACAGGTGAAACTCGAAAAATTAGAATATCGTGCAAAAGTTCATTTATTTCAGTATTGCAACTTAAAAGGAGTTGCATTAATGCAACTTAAAATTAGAATATTGTGAAACGGTTCAATATGCTAGGCTCAAAGTGTCACACTCAAATCAGCTAATTAATCCATACCCCCTGAGCAAAGGGTACCTGAGATTGTGACTTTGGGGTTTTCATAAGCTGTAAGCCATAATCATCCAAATTAGAACAAATAAAAGCTTGAAATATCTCACTTTGCATGTAATAAGTATATCTCATATATTAGTTTCACCTTTTAAGTTGCATTACTGAAATAAATGAACTTTGCACGATATTCAAATTTTTCGAGATTAACCTGTATATCATATGTGTGAAAAAATATATTGTATATTACATCTAAATATGAATAGGACAATAATAGAACAATCAAAAACAAATGCAGTTGTGCTGATCTATCACAGCTAATGATATACCTTCATTTGTAGTTTGATCACAGTTTCTTTAAGGCAAATATCATCAATTATTAGGAACAGCCATGCACTCGTCTAATCTCCCTAAATCGATACATAAAAAGTGTGTTAAAAACATAAAAACAGTATTAAAACCAAGAACCAAACAATGTCAAACAGAAGGAAAAAAGGAAAGAGGAAAAAAATAAAGAAAAAAATCGGAGGACATTAATAGGAAGAGACGGCACAAGAGAATATAGAATAAGGACAGTAAAAAACAACTATCCTATAGGAATGGGGCAAAACTGAGATTCTCATTGAGACCCTGGGGTGTGACAGTGTCTAATTGGAAAATCCATCTGGCTTTTTTTAATGCCAGAAGGCGTTTCCAATTACCTCCCCCTTTACTAAGCAAGACCCTGTCAATCCTTTTTAACTTTAATAAGAAGCCATAACATCCGTAATGAGCTTTAAAATGGTGTGGATTTGTCTTGAGTTTTGTTAGGTCTTCTTCATCTCTGGCTGCTTCAATCCCTAAAACATGCTCTCTTGTTCTTCTCTTTAGTTCTTGCGATGTTAGTCCCACATATAGGAGATTGCAGCGGCAACTTGCCACATAGATGACCCCTATTGTGTTACAGGTTATTGCATATGTGATCTGGTATTGTTTACATCCAGAACCATTTGTGAAAGTATTGGCACGTTCTATGTTGGGACATGCCACACAAGAACCACAGGGCCGACAACCCCATCTAGGGACCTTAGAGGGCTCATCCCCTCATAATGACTTTGAGCTAGTGACTCTCATGTCTGTATGTCACCGCTAGTTAATCGGGTAAGTATAGTTTCAGAGTTTCATCAGAAAGCAAAATGTCTTAATATTTTTGCAAGATCTTCACAATTTCTGTATGCCCAGAGTTGTAAGACGTGATGAATAGTGATGTCTCGAACTATTCGCCAGCGAACAGTTCCCGGCGAACATAGCTTGTTTGCGTTCGCTGCGGTGGGCGATCACATGCGATGTTCGGTCCGCCCCCTATACATCATCATTGAGTAAACTTTGACCCTGTACCTCACAGTCAGCAGACACATTCCAGCCAATCAGCAGACCCTCCCTCCCAGACCCTCCCACCTCCTGGACAGCATCCATTTTAGATTCATTCGGAAGCTGCATTCTCAGTGAGAGGAGGGACAGTGCTGCTGCTGATCTAATAAGGAAAGCGTTAGCTAGGGCAGTGTTCTGTGTCCACAGACTCATCTGCTGTAAGGACAGCGTCCTGACGGCACCCCAAAAAGCCAGTTTCAGGGCTGGTACATCAGTCTGCTTTTTATATATATAGCAGTTGCCTGCCCGTGTGTGAGAGGCTGCAGGCTCAGTCACAGACAGTACTGTGTGCACACCATTTATACAGGGTGTGACAGAAAATACCTTGCAGATAAAAAAAAACTTCTATTTAATACAAACCGGATTCCCAAAAAGTTGGGACACTAAACAAATTGTGAATAAAAACTGAATGCAATGATGTGGAGATGGCAAATGTCAATATTTTATTTGTAATAGAACGTAGATGACAGATCAAACGTTTAATCCGAGTAAATGTATAATTTTAAAGGAAAAATACGTTGATTCAAATTTTCACGGTGTCAACAAATCCCAAAAAAGTTGGGACAAGTAGCAATAAGAGGCTGGAAAAAGTAAATTTGAGCATAACGAAGAGCTGGAAGACCAATTAACACTAATTAGGTCAATTGGCAACATGATTGGGTATAAAAAGAGCTTCTCAGAGTGGCATTGTCTCTCAGAAGCCAAGATGGGTAGAGGATCACCAATTCCCACAATGTTGCGCAGAAAGATAGTGGAGCAATATCAGAAAGGTGTTACCCAGCGAAAAATTGCAAAAATTTTGCATCTATCATCATCAACTGTGCATAACATCATCCGAAGATTCAGAGAATCTGGAACAATCTCTGTGCGTAAGGGTCAAGGCCGTAAAAACATACTGGATGCCCCTGATCTCTGGCCCCTTAAACGACACTGCACCACAAACAGGAATGGGCTCCTTTACTGTAAAGGAAATCACAGAATGGGCTCAGGAATACTTCCAGAAACCATTGTCAGTGAACACAATCCACCGTGCCATCCGCCGTGTCCAGCTGAAACTCTACTGTGCAAAGAAGAAGCCATTTCTAAGCAAGATCCACAAGCTCAGGCGTTTTCACTGGGCCAGGGATCATTTAAAATGGAGTGTGGCAAAATGGAAGACTGTTCTGTGGTCAGATGAGTCATGATTCAAATTCTTTTTGGAAATCTGGGACGCCATGTCATCCGGACCAAAGAGGACAAGGACAACCCAAGTTGTTATCAACGCTCAGTTCAGAAGCCTGCATCTCTGATGGTATGGGGTTGCATGAGTGCGTGTGGCATGGGCAGCTTGCATGTCTGGAAAGGCACCATCAATGCAGAAAAATATATTCAGGTTCTAGAACAACATATGCTCCCATCCAGACGTCATCTCTTTCAGGGAAGTCCCTGCATTTTTCAACAAGATAATGCCAGACCACATTCTGCATCAATCACAACATCATGGGAGAAGGATCCGGGTACTGAAATGGCCAGTCTGCAGTCCAGATCTTTCACCTATAGAGAACATTTGGCGCATCAAAAAGAGAAAAGGTACAACAAAGAAGGCCCAAGACGATTGAACAGTTAGAGGCCTGTATTAGACAAGAATGGGAGAGCATTCCTATTTCTAAACTTGAGAAACTGGTCTCCTCGGTCCCCAGACGTCTGTTGAGTGTTGTAAGAAGAAGGGGAGATGCCACACAGTGGTGAAAATGGCCGTGTCCCAACTTTTTGGGGATTTGTTGACACCATGAAATTCTGATTCAACATATTTTTCCCTTAAAATGGTACATTTTCTCAGTTTAAACTTTTGTTCCGTGATTTATGTTCTATTCTGAATAAATTATTAGAAGTTGGCACCTCCACATCATTGCATTCAGTTTTTATTCACAATTTGTATAGTGACCCAACTTTTTTGGAATCCGGTTTGCATTTTTCTGTGATATAATTGTATGATTTTCCTAAAATATGACGATGAAAGACACGGAGGCGAGTATTGCTTAACCCTTTCTTTACTGACACTCAACAGCAGCAAAGAATCCAATAACAAAATCAACCAATGGGCACACAGCCCTCCCCTTAGCCCCAGTATAAAGGGACCACCCCTTCAGTTCCTCTTCCTCTTTCCTTGTCTCCACTAGTGATGAGCGGCAGGTGCCATATTCGATTTTGACGAAATTCACGAATATTCGATAGAATATTCGTTTTATATTCGTCGAAATCGAATATTCGTCATTATTCTTGTTATTGCGATTAATATGCGATTTAAATAATCGAATTTCGATTTTAACTTAAAGGCTACTCTCCTATTGAAATAGCAATGCGATTATTTCAAGTTATAATAATCGAATTTCGATTTTAACTTAGCACTGCTATATTCCATATTCGTTAATTCTAGCCTAATATGGAATATAGCAGTGCTAAGTTAAAATCAAAATTTGATTATTATAACTTGAATTAATCGAATTGCGATTTCAACTTGGACCTGGTTTTCTATGGTTGGCTTGGTAGAATTAGCGAATATGACGAATATATTCGTTATATTCCACAAAACGAATATGGCGAATGTATTCGTTATATTCCACAAAACGAAGATAACATATTCTCCATCTAGCTACCTATTCATCAACTTCGCTAATTCTAGCAATCATATAGGAAAGTTTACTATAGAGACAGCTAAGTATAATTCGCTATGCGATTATATGACTGCTTTTTAAAAAAAAACAAATGGAATAATTATAATACCTGATAATTATTCTATTTATAAAAAAAAGCAAAGTAATATAATCGCATAGCGAATTAAACTTAGCTGTCTCTATAGTAAACTTTCCTATATGATTGCTAGAATTAGCGAAGTTGATGAATAGGTAGCTAAAACGAAGATGCAGAATACTTCGTTATCTTCGTTTTGTGGAATATGACGAATACATTTGTTATCTTCGTTTTGTGGAATATAACGAATATATTCGTCATATTCGCTAATTCTACCAAGCCATTGAAGCCAACCATAGTAAACCAGGTCCAAGTTGAAATCGCCATGCGATTAATATAACTCGAAGTAATCTCATGGCGATTTCAACTAGGTAATTACATTCCTCCGCTCTCACACTCCTTCATCCAGCATAGGGCTGCTTCCCCAGGCTGTCAATCCAAGTCACCTCCCCCTCCTAACCCTACTATCCACAGCAAAGACAAAGACTTATATACTACCGGCACATACTGCAGCGCAGTGTCCGGCTTCACGTCTCACTCTGCCGATTCGGCTGTGTGCAGAGCAGTAGTTATGATTGCGATATTATGTCCCAGTTGTATATTCAGATTGTTACACCAGGGTGGAGGGGGGGGGGGGGAGAGAGCTTGGACATAATATCGCTATCATAACTACTGCTCTGCACGCAGCCAAATCGGCAGAGTGAGACAAAAATGTGCATAGAAAGATAGCCTAATCCCTAATTAAATAAATAAAAATACATACAGTACAAATATATATTACTGCATATGGTGTTACTTTACTTTATGAATAAAAATTAATAATTTATATACATGTATATGTGCGTGTATATAAATATATATTATAATTATTATTATTTATATTATAATATAACTTGTAATATATTTTTATATTTGTAAAAAATGCATTGCTAGTTATCAATAATATCAGTATTTACATTTCTATGCAGTCATGCATTGCGATTGGTAGTGGAACTATGTATATACACAATATACTGCCGCACTGGATATAAATATAACAAAAAACTTCTGGGGACTTAAGCTTATATTAGCAAATGTATATCAAATGAACTTTACTGAGGCTCTGAATAAGGTTGCACCCCATACCCCTCCCCCTACAGGCAGTCTGTGAATGAGACCGCACGCTATCTCTCTACACACTGATACCCTGCCCTCCCATTCACTGAAAGCCCGTAGACAAAAGGGACTCCCTGTTTGGGGGAAGGGGGGTATTGTCTGCAGGCTGAAAGTGCAGGTTATTTTCTGGCTGGAGACCCTTTCACTGCGCTTCTGGTGGAGTACGTGTTTATTAACTAAAATCAGGACAATAGCTAAAATAATGACCAGCAATAAAAAATAGCAATACATATAAATAAGTGATAGATCCAGGAGCATACACAAACAAATAAATTAATATCCCATAAATACTGTAGGTCCTTCACTAACTGCCTGCTGTCTCTGTTATATGGCAAATTCCATTAAAAGATCGAAGCGCTGACATTGATAGTTACTTACCAACTACTGACACCTTGTCTATACTGCAACAAATTGCTGTGAACTTTGATACATATATATATATATTCTCTATTCTCCTATTCTATGCTGCTACAATTATATTAGAATATGGAAGTGTCTTATTCCCCTCTGTGAATTGGAACACTATCTAACTCTGCTACATAAACTATGATATTTATGGGAAATTTATTTATTTGTTTGTGTATGCTCCTGGATCTATCACTATTTTAAATGTATTGCTATTTTTTATTCATTGCTATATTTTATTGCTGGTCATTATTTTAGCTGCTATATTGATTTATTATATGTAAATATATTTTATATATTTATATTATATATACATTTACATATAGTATAATTAGTGTAATATTGTATAATTATATATATATATATATGTCCATTATACTGTACAATACATTATATCTAAATCACCATACCTCATATGGATCATGGAATAAATAATTATACAATATTACACTAATTATACTATATGTAAATTTACATATAATATAAATACTGTATTAACATTCAGCCACTATAGGAACATAGTTATTAAATACACTGTATCCACTACTTCAGAGAAAAACAAATAAATAAATAAAAATAAATATGGAGAACTCCATCAAGATACAAAACAATATACACTTGAAGGATAAAAAAAAACAGATGAATGCAATATAGATTGTGTATCTGACATACTTGAAGCAAACTATCTTATTACTTGAAATTGGGACATTCTCTAATAACTTTCTTATCCCCTAAACACTGAAGGTATTTACATGCAAATCGCGATTCATATGCCAATGCCGCCCTTCATTAAGGTTGCAAGTACATACAAAAGGCTCGACTAATGGTGTACATTGCAGTATTATACCTCAGTATCGCTGACTACACTGCCTGCGCCTGACTGGAAGCAAACTATCTTATTACTTGAAATTGGGACATTCTCTAATAACTTTCCTACCCCTACTCTCAGTATGGCTACAATAGGATCTAAGGCCCCTTTCACACGGGCGAGGAGGGGCTGGAAGGGTTAAAAATAGGGCTCATGGGGTTAAGAATAAATAAAAAATAATAAACTACTGTACAATGGACTAACTATACATTCATATATTTATGTACTGAATCACAATTATGATTCAGTACATCTAGAATATTAGACTATATATTTGCATATGCAGCTCTATAATATATCTGTATACACCGCTCCATTATGTCTTTACATCTGTGATACAAGTGGATTAGATTTGGAGAACACCTGGTGATACATTGTACCGGATTTTGTGCGGTCTACTGCATACAGATATTGTAATGCAAGGCACCAACAAACAGACCAATGATGAAAGCAAAAAGGTGTTTATTCACCAGAAACATAAACGTCCAGGACACTTGCTGGTAACAAGGAATAATAAAAAAAACCAGGCAAGGAGATTCCAGGAATAGTCCCAACCAGTGCTAAATGATGCTGTGCACTTGGCAGTCGAGTCACTCCAGATCTTGGGTCCGCTGTAAAGGACAAAGTTCCTGGCAGTCTTCAGTCACTAGGAGTTGTGACCTATACCTGGTTGAGGGAAAATAACAGTGGGCACTGATCACCCTGAGAGACCTCCTTTTAAATGCCTGCTGACCAATCCCAGGGTGCCAAGTGTCCACTACCATAGGTGAACAAATTGCCCTGCACCTGAGTACAAGGCCTAAGGCAATCACAAGTTGATTAACCCATGGCTGGCTCCCTAATCCACTTTGCTCTTGTGAGTCAGTATAATATGCGCCACTGGTCGACGAAGTGCATAAGAAGCGCGTACTCGCGACCGTGTATCCCTTTGCGAACCTGCCCTCGTGCGTACGCACGGACGCATGATTGACTCAGCGCGAGTATGCGAGCGCGTGGACCCAGATGCGGAAACGGAGGTCGCAGGAGACACCGGAGACAACCCTGGCCGCGGCGTCTTGTCACTCGCCTGGCCACTCTGTCCCCGGGACTCCGACGGTCCTCCCCTCCGATGTCCACGCGAACGCATCTCCACACTGGCTCGCAAAGGGGTACAGCGCTGGTGCATCAGAGACACGCATAACCTGTCCCGCAACTCCACGAGGACCCCTCTTGGTTCCCCTGGAGTGCAAAGCAGGTGAGGATCTTACAGATATATAATAGAGCGGTGTGTACAGATATATAACGGAGTGTTGTATACAGATATGTAATGGAGCAGTGTACAGTATACAGATATATAATGTAGTGGATATAGAGTGTATTTATTAGCTATGTTCCTATAGTGGCTGAATGAAATTACAGTATCGAAAAAAAACAACATGTACAGTATGGATACATTTGTATTTAGCAAAACCTTTTGAACATTTCCTCCTTGACGGCAGCCCCCCCCCCCCCTAATATGAATTATGATGTTAACACTGACACCATTAAAACAAATAATATTGTTACATGAAAAACAAAAATAAATAAATTAATACAGCTCCAGCGCTGGGTAAGTTTTAAAATACACCAAAAGTTTACAGGCAAAAATAGACCAATATATACAGCGTTGCTGCTATATTGATTTATTATATATAAATATATTTTATATATTTATATTATATATAAATTTACATATAGTATAATTAGTGTAATATTGTATAATTATTTATTCCATGATCCATATGAGGTATGGTAATTTAGATATAATGTATTGTACAGTATAATGGACATATATATATATATATATAATTATACAATATTACACTAATTATACTATATGTAAATGTATATATAATATAAATATATAAAATATATTTACATATAATAAATCAATATAGCAGCTAAAATAATGACCAGCAATAAAATATAGCAATGAATAAAAAATAGCAATACATTTAAAATAGTGATAGATCCAGGAGCATACACAAACAAATAAATTAATATCCCATAAATATCATAGTTTATGTAGCAGAGTTAGATAGTGTTCCAATTCACAGAGGGGAATAAGACACTTCCATATTCTAATATAATTGTAGCAGCATAGAATAGGAGAATAGAGAATATATATATATATGTATCAAAGTTCACAGCAATTTGTTGCAGTATAGACAAGGTGTCAGTAGTTGGTAAGTAACTATCAATGTCAGCGCTTCGATCTTTTAATGGAATTTGCCATATAACAGAGACAGCAGGCAGTTAGTGAAGGACCTACAGTATTTATGGGATATTAATTTATTTGTTTGTGTATGCTCCTGGATCTATCACTTATTTATATGTATTGCTATTTTTTATTGCTGGTCATTATTTTAGCTATTGTCCTGATTTTAGTTAATAAACACGTACTCCACCAGAAGCGCAGTGAAAGGGTCTCCAGCCAGAAAATAACCTGCACTTTCAGCCTGCAGACAATACCCCCCTTCCCCCAAACAGGGAGTCCCTTTTGTCTACGGGCTTTCAGTGAATGGGAGGGCAGGGCATCAGTGTGTAGAGAGATAGCGTGCGATCTCATTCACAGACTGCCTGTAGGGGGAGGGGTATGGGGTGCAACCTTATTCAGAGCCTCAGTAAAGTTCATTTGATATACATTTGCTAATATAAGCTTAAGTCCCCAGAAGTTTTTTATGTTATATTTATATCCAGTGCAGCAGTATATTGTGTATATACATAGTTCCACTACCAATCGCAATGCGTGACTGCATAGAAATGTAAATACTGATATTATTGATAACTAGCAATGCATTTTTTACAAATATAAAAATATATTACAAGTTATATTATAATATAAATAATAATAATTATAATATATATTTATATACACGCACATATACATGTATATAAATTATTCATTTTTATTCATAAAGTAAAGTAACACCATATGCAGTAATATATATTTGTACTGTATGTATTTTTATTTATTTAATTAGGGATTAGGCTATCTTTCTTTGCAAATTTTTGTCTCACTCTGCCGATTTGGCTGCGTGCAGAGCAGTAGTTATGATAGCGATATTATGTCCAAGCTCTCTCCCCCCCCCCCTCCACCCTGGTGTAACAATCTGAATATACAACTGGGACATAATATCGCAATCATAACTACTGCTCTGCACACAGCCGAATCGGCAGAGTGAGACGTTAAGCCGGACACTGCGCTGCAGTATGTGCCGGTAGTATAAAAGTCTTTGTCTTTGCTGTGGATAGTAGGGTTAGGAGGGGGAGGTGACTTGGATTGACAGCCTGGGGAAGCAGCCCTATGCTGGATGAAGGAGTGTGAGAGCGGAGGAATGTAATTACCTAGTTGAAATCGCCATGCGATTACTTCGAGTTATATTAATCGCATGGCGATTTCAACTTGGACCTGGTTTACTATGGTTGGCTTCAATGGCTTGGTAGAATTAGCGAATATGACGAATATATTCGTTATATTCCACAAAACGAAGATAACGAATGTATTCGTCATATTCCACAAAACGAAGATAACGAAGTATTCTGCATCTTCGTTTTAACTACCTATTCATCAACTTCGCTAATTCTAGCAATCATATAGGAAAGTTTACTATAGAGACAGCTAAGTTTAATTCGCTATGCGATTATATGACTGCTTTTTTTAAAAAAAAACTAATGGAATAATTATAATACCTGATAATTATTATAATTATTCTATTTATAAAAAAAAAGCAAAGTAATATAATCGCATAGCGAATTAAACTTAGCTGTCTCTATAGTAAACTTTCCTATATGATTGCTAGAATTAGCGAAGTTGATGAATAGGTAGCTAAAACGAAGATGGAGAATATTTCGTTATCTTCGTTTTGTGGAATATAACGAATACATTCGTTATATTCGTTTTGTGGAATATAACGAATATATTCGTCATATTCGCTCATTCTACCAAGCCAACCATAGTAAACCAGGTCCAAGTTGAAATCGCAATTCGATTAATTCAAGTTATAATAATCGAATTTCGATTTTAACTTAGCACTGCTATATTCCATATTAGGCTAGAATTAACGAATATGGAATATAGAAGTGCTAAGTTAAAATCGAAATTCGATTATTATAACATGAAATAATCGCATTGCTATTTCAATAGGAGAGTAGCCTTTAAGTTAAAATCGAAATTCGATTATTATAACTTGAAATAATCGAATTGCGATTTCAACGTAATTCTCAAATCCGACAGTACATTCTAGTATATGGAGACGTTCCCATGGTGATGGGGACGCTCCATGAGCACGCAAGTCGGCAGAAGCGGCAACGGGCACTGACTGGAGCAGCCAGGAAGCCAGGAATCCAAAGGACAGGTAAGAACAACTTTATGGAAGTGGGAAATAAAAAAATATAAAAAAAAATAAAATAAAAAACGAATATTCGAAATATCGAATTTATATCACCATATTCGAAATATTCGCGAATTAGCGAAGTGCCGATATTCGCGAAAAAAATTCGATATTCGAATATTCGCGCTCAACACTAGTCTCCACAAGTCCACCAACGGAAAAAACTGGAACAACCGGAACCAGGAGAAACTCCAACGAAATGAGCACCACATCCTCGAACGAACGACTTGGAGGCACGGTGTCAACCGAAACCACAGAAGATATCCACAGCAGGTCCGCAGCAGCGACAAATCAACCTTAAAGAAATAAAGAATAATAATAATAACGACAGCAAGGGCGTCGAAGACGCGCATATCGTACACACATAACCGGAACACCAGACACGGCAATAAAGCAGCAATAAATTAACATTCGGTAATCATAAATAGCAACTGTAAACAACAACAGAACCCCATAAACGTATCAAACGAATCACATAAATCCAAGGGAGGGACAACAATGGGCGGGGCAATACTCGCCTCCGTGTCTTTCATAAAATCATGACTTTACGTCATATTTTAGGAAAATCATACAATTTTATTTCAAGACACGAAGGCTCATATTGCTAGTTTAAAGCCTTCCTACAATTGGGGTGAAAAGATGAGGATCCGGCCTAAAGTAAAACTCCCTAAACGTGGAGGCACGGGACCAATCCGCCAACCTCATGACATCTTCCAGACGAGCCCCGGAGAGAGTCAAGGAGGTCGCTGAGGCACCACGAACGGAATGCGCCGTAAAAATGGTAGTGTCAATGCCAGACAGGGACAATATCCATTTCACCCAACGCGAGAGAGTCACAGTGGTCACCGGAGCAAAGGGTCTCCGGAAAGATATGAACAACTGAGAAGCAGAAGAGGACCACAAAGACCGAGTCCTAGACTCGTATTCCCTCAGACAAGTGACCGGACAAAGCGCCACCGATGAAGGAAAAGCAGGGTAAGAAACCGACCTGATATGAGTCTTGGTACGCCGAGAAATGTTAAATGTCACGCCCTCCGGAGAGAAAGACCGGGCGTCATGATCCAAGGCCCGGACATCCGAAACCCTCTTGCAAGAAATGAGGCAAAAGAGGGTAACCAACTTGGCCGAAAGTTGGCGCAGGGATAAGTCCTCATTGGCGTGCCAGGAGGAAAGAAAAGAGAGAACGGAAGAAACATCCCAAGAACTAGAAAAACGAGGCCTGGGGGGCCGCGCGAACCGGGAGCCCTTGAGCAACCGGCACACCAGCGGATGGCGTCCAGCCGGACAACCATCGAAACCCCTATGGCCGGAAGAAATAGCCGACCGAAACACATTAATAGTGCGATAGGCCTTTCCGTCATCATAAAGGGAACTGAGGAATTGAACCAACTCACCTACAGCAGCCGTAGCGGGATCCACGTTCCGAAGGAGGCACCAACCAGCCCAAGATCACCAAGCTGCCCTATAGGCTCTTCTGGTACCCGGGGCCCACGCACTTTCCAATAGGAAAACAGCCGTCTCCGAAAGTCCCTCGGCCTGCCAAGACAACCCGACACCCTGCATGCCAGAAGACGAAGGGATCCGTCCAGCACTAGAGGATGAGGATGGTTCAGAGGATCCAGCAGCAGTGACGTCCGGAGAGGAAGCAGCAGGGGGATCTCCACCAGAAGCTCCAAGAGCTGCGGGAACCACGACTGAGTGCCCCAAAAAGGAAGTATCAATACCAGCTCCGAGGCATGTAGGCGTATCTTGGCCAAAATCCGCGGGATCAGCGAGAACGGCGGGAAGGCATACATCACCCCCTCCGACCACTGTTGAAGAAGGGCATCCACTGCCTCCGCGGCCGGGTCCGGTCTCCAACTGAAGTATCTGGGAAGTTGTGCGTTCCAGCGCGAAGCGAAAAGGTCGATCGAAAACGGACCCCAACGAGATACGATGACAGAGAAGACCTCCACATCCAACCTCCAGTCGCTGGCGTCCGAGATGTAACGTGAGTTCCAATCGGCCAGCGTGTTGTGTAAGCCCGGAAGGTATTCCGCCACCACCGAGACGTTGCGGTCCAGGCAATAATCCCAAAAGTCCTTGGCCAGATGAGTCAACATCGACGATCGGGTACCTCCCATGGAATTGATGCAACGGACAGCTGAGATGTTGTCCATGCGAAGGCGAATACATGCCCTGGCCCTCCCGCAGGTGAAGCTGCGAATGGCAAAGGAACCCGCCAGAAGTTCCAGGGCATTGATGTGTAAGTGAGACTCCTCTGTGGACCAAGGGCCCCCCCGTGGAAACCCCCTCGCAATGGGCGCCCCAACCGTGAAGGCTGGCGTCCGATTCGATCACCACATCCGGGTGGGGACCAAACAGAGCCCTGCCATTCCAGGCAGAGAGGTTGGCAATCCACCACTCCAATTCGTCCCTCGTCTCCGGATCCAAAGCGATTAGATCCGCATAAGACGCACCAACCTGTAGGTGTGCGATCTTGAGACGCTGGAGGGCCCGATAATGAAGGGGAGCCGGAAAGATAGCCTGAATGGACGATGATAAGAGACCTATCACCCTGGCCAAATGACGCAGTGAGACCTGCGGAAGAGAGAGGGTGCGACGCAACTCCTTGCGGATCGACCGCACTTTCAAAGGAGGAAGACTCAGAGTCAAAGAGAGGGAGTCCACTTGGAAACCGAGAAACTCCATGGTCTGAGCAGGAATCAGACAAGACTTCTCCTGGTTGATTATGAAACCCAGGGAGGAGAGAAGGCGTACCGCCAACTGAAGGTGGGACAGGAGGGAGGTCCGGTCCACGGCCATGATCAGGATATCGTCCAGATAGATTATAAGTCTCACCCCCCGAGAACGAAGCCACGCCACCACCGGGCGTAACAGCTTGGTGAAGCACCAGGGGGCGGACGAAAGTCCGAAGGGGAGACACGTGAAGCGCCATATCGACCCCTGCCAGTGGAAACGAAGAAGGTCCCTGGAGGGAAGTGCTATCGGAACCGTCAAGTATGCATCCTGGAGGTCCAACTTGGCCATCCAGTCTCCGGGAAGCAGCATGTCCCTTAGGAGGTGAATGCCCTCTATTTTGAAATGTCTGTACCTGACGAATGCATTTAGGGCCTTTAGATTGATGACGGGACGGAACTGGCCTCCCTTCTTTTCCACCAGGAAAATACTGCTGATCACCCCGTCGCGATCGAGCGGGGCCGGTTCCACCGCCCCTTTGAGATAAAGGGTCCGCAGCATCACGTCCACCAGGTTCTGCGATACCTGCGACCGGAACGTGGAAGGAAGAGGGGGCGGGACCACGGGAGGGGCGACAAGCTCTATGCGGAAGCCCTGAACCATGGACAGTACCCACGGGTCGCTGGTAATGAATGCCCAAACATGCATAAAATGTTGGAGTCTGCCCCCGACATAACGTTCCGAAAAAGGGAGAACAGGAGGTAGACTTACCAAATGGGCGTCTGAGGTTTGGATTTCCTCTGTAAGATCGTCCCCGTCCCTGAGCACCACGGGAGGGGAAGAAGGACGGCTGGTGTCTCTGGTCATGGACAGGCGGACGGTAGGAAGCGAAGGAGCCTCGACCCGAGCCTCGGGTCTGGAACGAGGAGCGGCCGGACAGACGGACCCTTGTACTGCCGGCCCTAGCGGAAACCCTACCGCTAAATACCCTACGCATTGACGTCTGGGCTTTATCAAGGGCGGTAAAGGTCCCTACAAACTTCCCTAGCTCCTTAACGAAGGGATCCCCAAAGAGGAAACCTTGGGCCTCTTTACCTGATTCTGACAGAGCCATATTGGTCAGCTTAGGCTCGATTTTCAGGAGGATGGCCTTGCGCCTTTCTATACTCAGGGAGGTGTTTGCATTTCCTGCCATGCAAATGGCTCTTTGGGCCCAACCACGGAGATCCTCCGTGTCGACCAGTTGCCCTTCCGCCAAGGCTGATTCCGCCAAATCAAAGATCTTTGCCAGGGGCCCCATAATATCCAATAGCTTGTCCTGACAAGAGTTTGTTCCGTGCCAAGAGTTTGTTCCGTGCCTCTTTGCTAAGCGGCTTGCGGACCATGGACTCCAGATAACTGGCAACGTGGGGTGCCGGAAGCCACTCCGCAGACCTGGGGTGATGAAAGGAATCCGGGTCAAAGAGCGGGACACCCGTCAGGTCTACAAGGGAAACGGACTGGCCAGGGTCCGTCGGGTTGACCTCTACCGGTCGTTGGGGCAAGGTCGAAAAAGAAACAGAGGTGCCTTGGACAGGCGACCCATCAATGTCTAGATCCTCAGAATCATTATAAGATTCTAACCAAGCCTCCTCCTCGGATTCCACATTAGAATCGGACTCTAGCTCCGGCTGGGACCGGGCCGACTTCCAGTGCCGTGCTCTTTCTGCCTGGCGCGGATAGGCTCTTTTGCGCGGCCGAGGCGCGCCGTCATTGGATGGGACAAGGCCATCATTCATAGTGTTTCTGGAGGCATTAGGGGCTGGCATGGGGGCAGGGCTAGGAATCACAGCTGAAGATGACGTATTAGCAATGAGCACCTGGGATATAGATTGCGTCAAGGCTGACGACATAGAACCCATGGCAGACATAATGGCCTCAGATATAGATCTTTGCAGGGTCATGACCTGAGTGTCCGATGGCACGGGAGCAACCCCTCCGGTAGAAGGCATAATCCCCAAATTCTGAGGGGAAAGGGGAAGCTCACCCTGAGAAGGGGCCCCCTGGGCTGAAGTTGGAGCCTTCTGGGCGGACATAACTGTGTGGGTATAAAATGACAGTGACAACCTGGCAGTAATATAAAACCCCCTACCCTGCGGTACCGTCCCTAAGTAAGACTAACTATGCAGGGTTAGTCACCCTACAGTAGGAGCCGCCGATCCGTCGCAAGCAGCTGCCGCTGGAGAGAATCGTCTCCCTAATGAACGGAGCGCTAAGGCGAAATTAAGATGGCGCCCGGAATCTCGCGAGATCTCGGGCGCACCAGCAGAGACGGCGGGAGCCAGCGGCAGGAACAGGAGCTAAGCCGCCCGAGATCCCGAGAAAAATCGCGAGATCTCGGACGCACGGAGGAGCGGAGAGAAGCGGGACCTCAGGGTAAGAGCGCAGCGCAGCCAACAAATAACAGCCCCAAGCAGAACCGGGCAAAGAACGGGGAATAGAGCAGAGCCAAACAGGGGGGTGGAAACAAAGGGGGAAGATAACAAAGGTGAGGACCGCAAGAAACGGCCAAAACGACCAGTAGGGAATAAAATACCTATCTATAATACCCCCTAAATATATGGGGAGAGAAAACAAACGGGAAAAACAATATCTTATACAAATATAACAACCACCAACCCCTGCAAGCAGGAGGGTGGAATACTTAACTTGAGTGCAGCAGCAAAGAAAGAGGAAGAGGAACTGAAGGCTAAGGGGAGGGCTGTGTGCCCATTGGTTGATTTTGTTATTGGATTCTTTGCTGCTGTTGAGTGTCAGTAAAGAAAGGGTTAAGCAATATGAGCCTCTGTGTCTTGAAATAAAATCCCAGTTGCAAGCCAGTGTGTGTCTGGCCCCAGACTGCACTGTGGCCACTGGCTAGGCCTCCACTCATACCGTTACAGGGTGTCACTCACAAATACCTTGCAGATAAAAAAAAAATTATATTTTATATTTTTCTGTGATATAATCCCAGTTACAAGCCAGTGTGTGTCAGGCCCACACAGACTGCACTGTGGCCACTGGCTAGGCCTCCACTCATACCGTTACAGGGTGTCACTCACTCACAAATACCTTGCAGATTTAAAAAATTCAATTAAATATTTTTCTGTGATATAATCCCAGTTGCAAGCCAGTGTGTGTCTGGCCCCAGACTGTACTGTGGCCACTGGCTAGGCCTCCACTCATACCGTTACAGGGTGTCACTCACTCACAAATACCTTGCAGATAAAAAAATTTTTATTTAATATTTTTCAGTGATATAATCCCAGTTGCAAGCCAGTGTGTGTCTGGCCCACAGACTGCACTGTGGCCACTGGTTAGGCCTCCAGTAATACCGTTACAGGGTGTCACTAACTCACAAATACCTTGCAGATAAAAAATATATATTTTTAATATTTTTCTGTGATATAATCCCAGTTGCAAGCCAGTGTGTGTCAGGCCCACACAGACTGTACTGTGGCCCCTGGCTAGGCCTCCACTCATACCGTTACAGGGTGTCACTCACTCACAAATACCTTGCAGATAAAAACAGATTCAATTTAATATTTTTCTGTGATATAATCCCAGTTGCAAGCCAGTGTGTGTCTGGCTCCAGACTGTACTGTGGCCACTGGCTAGGCCTCCACTCATACCGTTACAGGGTTTCACTCACTCACAAATGCCTTGCAGATAAAAAAACATATATTTAAGTTTTTTCTGTGATATAATCCCAGTTGCAAGCCAGTGTGTGTCAGGCCCACACAGACTGTACTGTGGCCCCTGGCTAGGCCTCCACTCATACCGTTACAGGGTGTCACTCACTCACAAATACCTTGCAGATAAAAAAAGATTCAATTTAATATTTTTCTGTGATATAATCCCAGTTGCAAGCCAGTGTGTGTCTGGCTCCAGACTGTACTGTGGCCACTGGCTAGGCCTCCACTCATACCGTTACAGGGTGTCACTCACTCACAAATACCTTGCAGATAAAAAAAGATTCAATTTAATATTTTTCTGTGATATAATCCCAGTTGCAAGCCAGTGTGTGTCTGGCTCCAGACTGTACTGTGGCCACTGGCTAGGCCTCCACTCATACCGTTACAGGGTGTCACTCACTCACAAATACCTTGCAGATTTAAAAAATTCAATTTAATATTTTTCTGTGATATAATCCCAGTTGCAAGCCAGTGTGTGTCTGGCCCCAGACTGTACTGTGGCCACTGGCTAGGCCTCCACTCATACCGTTACAGGGTGTCACTCACTCACAAATACCTTGCAGATAAAAAAAATTATATTTAATATTTTTCAGTGATATAATCCCAGTTGCAAGCCAGTGTGTGTCTGGCCCACAGACTGCACTGTGGCCACTGGTTAGGCCTCCAGTAATACCGTTACAGGGTGTCACTAACTCACAAATACCTTGCAGATAAAAAATATATATTTTTAATAATTTTCTGTGATATAATCCCAGTTGCAAGCCAGCGTGTGTCAGGCCCACACAGACTGTACTGTGGCCCCTGGCTAGGCCTCCACTCATACCGTTACAGGGTGTCACTCACTCACAAATACCTTGCAGATAAAAAAAGATTCAATTTAATATTTTTCTGTGATATAATCCCAGTTGCAAGCCAGTGTGTTTCTGGCTCCAGACTGTACTGTGGCCACTGGCTAGGCCTCCACTCATACCGTTACAGGGTTTCACTCACTCGCAAATGCCTTGCAGATAAAAAAATATATATTTAAGTTTTTTCTGTGATATAATCCCAGTTGCAAGCCAGTGTGTTTCAGGCCCACACAGACTGTACTGTGCCCACTGCCCACCACTTATATAGGGTGGCACAGTACCTTGCACGCATACTACCACTTATCTAAAAAAAAAATGACAGGCAGAGGCAGGCCACCCCGCCAGGGCCGTCGTGGTCGTGGTGCTGTGATTTCCACTGGCCATGGAATAATGCCCAGTATTTAGAGGCCACGTACCCTGATCCCCAAAAATTTGGAGAAAATAGTTGACTGTCTTACACAGGACACCCAATCTTCAACAGCTTCCGCTAAGAACCTGTCATGTCCTGCTCTGACTATATACTGAGGTCAGCCAGAATAGCAGCATGTGTTTAGTGTTCTGTTTTGAAGCCGTGCTGGATCTGCCTCCCATCAGGTGCACTGGGTGGGGTCATTAGTATAAATAGCACTCTATCCAAGTGCTCTGAGCGGGTTATAGAAATCATTCTGGCCTTGGAAGCAAGGAGGGAAGATCAGAAAAGATAAGTGTTGTTTCAGTTTTTGTTGTTTGCTATCTTGGTTGTGTTGGTGTCATCTCTCCCATCCATGTTTTGTGTGAGCAGGCTGCTCCTATTCCCCTTTTCACCATCTCAGGGAATCTAGGGTGTTTTAGCCAAGGCACAAGGACACTTCATTCCTACCATCAAGATTTGAATGTGGGCTGAGCAGAGCAGGGAGAGAAGTCAGGGATTTGCTAGGAGGTGACCCTTCCCCTGCTTCTCGCCTAGAGCCTGGTTTGTTGGTTTATCTGTATGTCTGAGATCCCGTCCGGCGTGACAGAACCTTGACGCACCATCCTCCTCCAGCTAAGCTTTGGTCACCTGCTCTCAAGATCTCAAGAAAAAAAAAAAAAAAGATTCAAATATTATTCTGATACAACCAGTCCACCACGAGATCAGGAGTGTCAAAAAAATAAGTTGCACTATTGAAAGTTATTTGCAATTTGGCCAGTTATAGGAAGGAATACTTAATAGTCTTTTCACTGAGTCGTCTCTTAACCTCAATATACACTCACCTAAAGAATTATTAGGAACACCATACTAATACGGTGTTGGACCCCCTTTTGCCTTCAGAACTGCCTTAATTCTATGTGGCATTGATTCAACAGGGTGCTGATAGCATTCTTTAGAAATGTTGGCCCATATTGATAGGATAGCATCTTGCAGTTGATGGAGATTTGAGGGATGCACATCCAGGGCACGAAGCTCCCATTCCACCACATCCCATAGATGCTCTATTGGGTTAAGATCTGGTGACTGTGGGGGCCATTTTAGTACAGTGAACTCATTGTCATGTTCAAGAAACCAATTTGAAATGATTTGAGCTTTGTGACATGGTGCATTATCCTGCTGGAAGTAGCCATCAGAGGATGGGTACCTGGTGGTCATGAAGGGATGGACATGGTCATAAACAATGCTCAGGTAGCCTGTGGCATTTAAATGATGGCCAATTGGCACTAAGGGGCCTAAAGTGTGCCCAGAAAACATCCCCCACACCATTACACCACCACCAGCCTGCACAGTGGTAACAAGGCATGATGGATACATGTTCTCATTCTGTTTACGACAAATTCGGACTCTACCATTTGAATGTCTCAACAGAAATCAAGACTCATCAGACCAGGCAACATTTTTCCAGTCTTCGACAGTCCAATTTTGGTGAGCTGGTGCAAATTGCAGCCTCTTTTTCCAATTTGTAGTGGAGATGAGTGGTACCCGGTGGGGTCTTCTGCTGTTGTAGCCCATCCGCCTCATTGTTGTGCGTGTTGTGGCTTCACAAATGCTTTGCTGCATACCTCGGTTGTAACGAGTGGTTATTTCAGTCAACGTTGCTCTTCTATCCGCTTGAATCAGTCGGCCCATTCTCCTCTAGCATCAACAAGGCATTTTCGCCCACAGGACTGCCGCATACTGGATGTTTTTTCCTTTTCACACCATTCTTTTTAAACCCTAGAAATGGTTGTGCGTGAAAATCCCATCAACTGAGCAGATTGTGAAATACTCAGACCGGCCCGTCTGGCACCAACAACCATGCCACGCTCAAAATTGCTTAAATAACCCTTCTTTCCCATTCTGACATTCAGTTTGGAGTTCAGGAGATTGTCTTGACCAGGACCACAACCCTACATGCATTGAAGCAACTGCCATGTGATTGGTTGACTAGATAATCGCATTAATGAGAAATAGAACAGGCGTTCCTAATAATTCTTTAGGTGAGTGTAGCTGCATCTTTTACCTTGAGTATCCTTAGAGAAATCAAGAAAGGACAATCTATTTCCATTGTAAGAAACGGTGGGGCATTCTCTTGCCCTTCTAAGGATCATGTCCCTATCTTGTGAAGAAAGAATCTTTGCAATAAGCATCCATGGTTGCCTTCCGGGAGTTGGTTTACCCCCAGGGACTGAATGGGCCCTTTCCACAAGGAATAATGAAGAAAAGTGCTCTTTTCTAAACTTCTCCAAAATTAAATTCTGAATCATATCCACAGGATTGACCCCTTCCATACCTTCTGGCAGGCCCATTACTTTTGCATTACTTCTCCCAGACCAGTCTTCGAGGTCTGCCATCTTTTTTTTAAGGACGTTACCCTCAGATCTCAATGTAGGGATTTCCGTTTTGAACATTTTAACTTCCTTCTCTAAGACCTCCACAGATTTTTCTATAGTAGTTACTCTGTCCCGTATTTTGGAAACATTGTCTCTTATCAAAGCCACATCAGTCTGAATTGAGCCAAGTTGGATAGAGATGTTTTTAATTAGCTCTCCATTTTTTTTTTACTGCACCTAAAATTTCACTCAAGGGTAAAGATTCACCTTTTGACAAAACAATATTATCATTATTATCATCTCTCTCCACCCCCGCCTCCTGAATTAAGTAATAGGATGTTTGTTGAATAATGGATCCTCCTCTTTTTTTCCACACCTACCTCTTGCGACCCTTTATGTCCCGCACTTGTAATAGGAACCTTTGAAGACTTCAAGAATGGTTCCATTTTCGGCGATTCTGCAGGTTTCTGACCAGTTTTGATTGGTATATATTCAGCAGAATGCCTATATTGCTTTTTCTCCCTTCCTTTTCCCTTTCCTCTTTTTTTATTCTTTTTTTATCCTTTATCTTGCTTATCTCTTTTCTTTCTTTTCTTGTCCTCTTTTTTTCCCCTTCCCTTTTAATATGTCATTCCCCCCCCCCCCCCATGCCTTACTTATATTAATTGCCAGGAACAAATATAGAGCTGAAAAGGAAAGAGTACATCAAAAATAATTCATCCAAGGTACAACAGTCACAAGTCCAGAACTTCTGATGCAACAGGGCAGAACAAGGAGGGTTGAGGAGTATACACAGGAAGAGGGAGGGAGGAATAAAACAATCAAACAAGACACAAGGGAACACAAGGAAGGAGACGGAACCCATCTATCAAACCTGAATTTTAGGACCGTCGGGGAACAAGGAATGAAGAGGCGTAAAAACCAAGGGTGGAGATATAAGGAGAGTGGGGATAGTCCAAGACCAAGAAGAGTGTTCCTCCACGAGGTGGCCATAGCAACAAGCAGACCCGGTGCAACAGGTGATAGGGAGGTCCGGAGGTACGGCAAGGCTTGAGGGCAGTGGAGTGCTTATATCACCCAGAGCATGGGTCGGCATGGCGTGGCGAGGCGGATGGAGGAGGAGGGTGCAATGTAGCATGACTACTTCATCGCATCAACCCAGTCTACTGGGGGACTAGAGTTGAGGAACACTGGCATAGAGCTTCCAGGATCTTGGTAAGTTGAGGGTGTCAAAATGGACTTGAGTTCCCATGAGAAAACAGTGATGCTTTGGACCAAAACTAAAATCTTTGTATGGTGCAAGCTCAATATTCCCTATTAGTAATGGACGAACATCTGCCGGGACGGTTCGCGAACGCGATCACGCAAACGTGATCAAATGTTCGCGAACAGCAAGTTTGCAGCGGGTCCCATTCATTTTAATGGCAGGCAAACCTAAAAAACTTTCAGCTCATATTTACTAGAAGTGCACAAATAGTCCCACAACATGGACAGTGACATAACAGATTGCGAAATATCGGCAATATAATCTTTGCGCAACTGCACTATACAGTACCCAAATGCACTATAAAAAAAGTATATTGGTATATAACACCCCACTTCAATCAGTTTTTTTGGGGGGAGACTAGTATATCACACCAGTAGAAATTATTTGTTCCAATAACGCTTGTCCCTCTATATACCTACAGTATCGCAGCAGAATCGCACACAATTGCCGCACAATACAAATGCACTATAATATTCTTTCTAACATAGAAAATGTATTATAGCATTGTACAATGAAGGCAATCCATTAGAATATACATAAAGATAAAATGTAACCTTTAATAATGTTACTATGAGAGTCCAGTCACACGTCCGTAAGTGTTTTGCAGATCCGCAAAACACGGACACCGGAAATGTGCATTCCGGCCCCATTGAAAATAAATGGGTCTGCACCCGTTCCGCAAAATTGCGCAACGGATGCAGACCCATTTTGCGGACGTATGAATGGAAAAAAAAAATCCCTCAAAATGAAAATAAATTAAATTATTAAAGACAAGCAAAAAGTATAGATGTAGTAGGCAATAACAAGTGCTCGGCGGCACTAAATCAGGTGCTCGACGGCACCAAATTAGAAACTATATGTTCAACCACAATCCGGGGGGTTCCAGTGCACATTGATGAATCCTGGAGGGAAAGCAAACACCATCTATCCCTGGGCTAGATGATGATGTGGTATTGAAGGACAGGGTGGGCAAAGAACTGTCCCTGATATTGCTCTACAGGGGGGTGCTATTCTGGCCCTGATAGCCTAACCACTGACTAGTGATGAGCGGCAGGTGCCATATTCGATTTCGACGAAATTCGCGAATATTCGATAGAATATTCGTTTTATATTCGTCGAAATCGAATATTCGTCATTATGCTAGTTATCGCGAATAATATGCGATTTAAAAAATCGCATATGCGATTTTTTTTTTTTTTTTTTTTTTTTTTTTTTTTTTTAACTTAAAGGCTACTCTCCTATTGAAATCGCAAATGCGATTAATATAACACGAAATAATCGCATTTGCGATTTCAACGTAATTCTCAAATCCGACAGTACATTCTAGTATATGGAGACGTTACCATGGTGATGGGGACGCTCCATGAGCATGGCATATAGCAGGGATCAGCAACCTTCGGCACTCCAGCTGTGGTGCAACTACAACTCCCAGCATGCACACCTCCATGGCTGTTCTCAGGACTCCCAAAGAAGTGAATGGAGCATGCTGGGAGTCGTAGTTTGACAACAGCTGGAGTGCCCTGGAATATAGCATTACTAAGTAAAAATCGCAAATGCGATCATTTCGTGTTATATTAATCGCATTTGCGATTTTTTTTTTTTTTTTTTTTTACTATGGTTGGCTTCAATGGTAGAATTAGCGAATATGACGAATATATTCGTTATATTCCACAAAACGAATATACGAATGTATTCGTCATATTCCACAAAACGAAGATAACGAAGTATTCTGCATCTCAGTTATATCTACCTATTCATCAACTTCGCTAATTCTAGCAATCATATAGGACAGTTTACTATAAAGACAGCTAAGTATAATTCGCTATGCGATTATATGACTGCTTTTTTTTTTATATAAATAGAATAATTATAATACCTGATAATTATTATAATCTATTTATATAAAAAAGCAAAGTAATATAATCGCATAGCGAATTATACTTATCTGTCTTTATAGTAAACTTTCCTATATGATTGCTAGAATTAGCGAAGTTGATGAATAGGTAGATATAACTGAGATGCAGAATACTTCGTTATCTTCGTTTTGTGGAATATAACGAATATATTCGTATATTCGTTTTGTGGAATATAACGAATATATTCGTCATATTCGCTAATTCTACCATTGAAGCCAACCATAGTAAAAAAAAAATAAAAAAAAAAATTAAAAAAAAAACCGCAAATGCGATTAATATAACACGAAATAATCGCATTTGCGATTTTTACTTAGTAATGCTATATTCCAGGGCACTCCAGCTGTTGTCAAACTACGACTCCCAGCATGCTCCATTCACTTCTTTGGGAGTCCTGAGAACAGCCATGGAGGTGTGCATGCTGGGAGTTGTAGTTGCACCACAGCTGGAGTGCCGAAGGTTGCTGATCCCTGCTATATTCCATGCTCATGGAGCGTCCCCATCTCCATGGGAACGTCTCCATATACTAGAATGTACTGTCGGATTTGAGAATTACGTTGAAATCGCAATTGCGATTAATATAACACGAAATAATCGCATGTGCGATTTCAACGTAATTCTCAAATCCGACAGTACATTCTAGTATATGGAGACGTTCCCATGAGCATGGAATATAGCATTACTAAGTTAAAATCGCAAATGCGATTATTTCGTGTTATATTAATCGCATTTGCGATTTTTTTTTTTTTTTTTTTTTTTTTTTACTATGGTTGGCTTCAATGGTAGAATTAGCGAATATGACGAATATATTCGTTATATTCCACAAAACGAATATACGAATATATTCGTTATATTCCACAAAACGAAGATAACGAAGTATTCTGCATCTCAGTTATATCTACCTATTCATCAACTTCGCTAATTCTAGCAATCATATAGGAAAGTTTACTATAAAGACAGATAAGTATAATTCGCTATGCGATTATATTACTTTGCTTTTTTATATAAATAGATTATAATAATTATCAGGTATTATAATTATTCTATTTATATAAAAAAAAAGCAGTCATATAATCGCATAGCGAATTATACTTAGCTGTCTCTATAGTAAACTGTCCTATATGATTGCTAGAATTAGCGAAGTTGATGAATAGGTAGATATAACTGAGATGCAGAATACTTCGTTATCTTCGTTTTGTGGAATATGACGAATACATTCGTATATTCGTTTTGTGGAATATAACGAATATATTCGTCATATTCGCTAATTCTACCATTGAAGCCAACCATAGTAAAAAAAAAAAAAAAAAAAAAAAAAAAAAAAATCGCAAATGCGATTAATATAACACGAAATAATCGCATTTGCGATTTTAACTTAGTAATGCTATATTCCATGCTCATGGGAACATCTCCATATACTAGAATGTACTGTCGGATTTGAGAATTACGTTGAAATCGCAAATGCGATTATTTCGTGTTATATTAATCGCAATTGCGATTTCAACGTAATTCTCAAATCCGACAGTACATTCTAGTATATGGAGACGTTCCCATGGAGATGGGGACGCTCCATGAGCACGGAAGGCGGCAGAAGCGGCAACGGGCAGTGACTGGAGCAGCCAGGAAGCCAGGAATCCAAAGGACAGGTAAGAACAACTTTAGGGAAGTGGGAAAGGAAAAAATATAACAATTAAAAAAAAAAAAAAAAAAAAAAAAAAAAAAAACGAATATTCGAAATAGCGAATTTATAGCACTATATTCGAAATATTCGCGAATTAGCGAAGTGCCGATATTCGCGAAAAAAATTCGCGATTCGAATATTCGCGCTCAACACTACCACTGACTACCCGCCCTAATAAGAGCGACCCCATCCAGAACCTTACCCTATATAAAAATGTATTAATCCCCTAGCCCCTAGGCCCCTGACTTCCAGGTGATCACTATATAGATCTATGTGTTTTTGACTCATTATAAAAGTACATTATAAGTATTTCGCACCCCTCTGTGTATCACACCTATCGATAGCACACCTATACCAGTCCTTAAAAGGACTTTTTTGGCCCTATTAGCTAGCATTTGGTGTCTCTAACAGTCTGTCCCTGCTCCACACAGCAACCTCTCCCTACGCTGGCAAAACACTGAATGTAAAATGGCAGCCAGATCAGGTTTATTTATAACCAAAATGTTTTTCTATTATGTATCAAAATTTTCCAAAAAGCTCAAAGCTTTTTATTAAAGGTATTGTCGGACACTTTTAGAGAAAATGGCAACCAGCAGGAAATTGTATAAAATTAAGAAACAATCACTTACCCTTTAAGTGTCCCACCAATCAAACATGACGGCCGCAGCTAATCTCGGCCTCAGAGCTCAAGTGTTGCTCCACGTAAGGTCAAGTGGCGGAAGTAGCAGGGCCGTGGGCAATGAGCACTTCCCTTGAAGAAGCGCTCATCTATCTATATTCAACTGTATTGTCATACTCAGGATGGCAATACAGTTGAATGCTGAAGTGGAGCACAGAAGCAATGTCTTTCTGCCTTGCCTTTCCCTCTGATAGGCTTCAGGCCTAGGCATCAGAGGCTGGTGCAGGCGGCACAATGAGTCATCATGCATCCTGAGCCAGGAACCATAGAGCTTACGACACAGGCCAAAAGAGGCACATGTCCTGCACTCGGAAAACACGTCCGAGAAATCAGAGAGAAATGATGGCACCGTTTTAGTAGACACCTCTGCAAAAATCGCTGTTAAACAATTCTCTCTACAAAACTCACTCCACTCATTCATTTGCCTTCCTTGCCAATCAATAGTGGGGTTATGTCTAGTGAGCCAGGGTAACCCCAAAACTAGAGGAGAAGGCAATCCGTTAAGGACAAAACAAGATATATCCTCCACATGAGTGTCACCTACCGCTAACCGGATATTGTGAACAATGCCCTTCAGGGATCTCTGTGAGAGTGGAGCAGAGTCAATAGCAAAAACAGGTATATCCTTTTCTAATGTGCAAACCTGAAAACCATGCCTGGCTACAAATTGAGTATCAATAAGATTGATGGCCGTTCCACTATCGACAAAAATTTCACAAGAAATGACTTTGCTCCCTAGCGCTACCCTGGTAGAAAGGAGAAAACGGGAACTGCAGGTCAGAGGAAAAGCATCAATTCCTACATCAACTTTGCCCAAAGTAGCAGATGAAGCAGAGTTTGATGATTTACCTTTTGAGGTTTTTCTCTTATTATAACTCTTAGTACAGTTCAAGAATTTCCTAGACGGACAAACATTTGCCAAATGACCTATGCCCCCACAACAAAACCACACCATTCTCTGAGGACTAAATCCTCTTTTATCAGGGGCAAGTCGACCTAGCTGCATGGGCTCCTCCACAGAGGGAACCGAGAGAGGATGAGGCCCCTGCACACTGAATGAGTCCGCACCACTGCCCCTAGACTGAAAATGACTGGACAGAGAGGTCTCGTTTCTTTCTCTTAGACGCCTGTCAAGGCGTACCGCCAATGACATGGCAGACTCTAAGGACGTTGGTCTCTCATGGAAAGCAAACGCATCTTTCAATCTCTCTGAGAGACCATGAGAGAACTGACTCCGGAGTGCAGCATCATTCCAACCTGAATCAGCTGCCCATCTCCGAAATTCAGAACAATAAAGCTCCGCAGACAGTTTGTTCTGGCATAAAAAACTTAAGTTAGATTCGGCCAGAGCAACACGATCCGGGTCATCATATATCTGCCCCAGGGCCACAAAAAATCTTTCCACGGAACGAAGGGAGGGATCCCCCGATGGCAACGAAAAAGCCCAAGTCTGAGCATTACCCCTGAGCAGGGAGATGACAATCCTCACCCTCTGTTCCTCATTACCAGAGGAATGGGGACACAAGCAAAAATGGAGTTTGCATGCCTCTCTGAAACGAACAAAATGTTTCACTGCCCCCGGAGAACGTTTCCGGAAGTGAGACCTTTGGCTCGCAACAGACTCCATAGGCCGGAGCAAAGCCCAATGCTTGAAGCTGAGTCATAGATTGACGGAGATCCGCTACCTCCAAAGAAAGACCCTGCATGCGGTCAACCAGGTCAGAAAGCGGATCCATGTCAAAAAAAGGACGGTTTGGATTATAATGTCACGGCTGTAAATAGCAACTGACCGGACCCAAACTAGGGAGGATAAAGGGTGACCCCTGCCAGACCCTAAAAGCTCTCCCTAAGCTGCTATGCACATGTCTGGATCCATATGGTGGATCGAGACATGCCCGCGTACCTCAGGCTGATGACCACTGAAACCCCTACAATAGTGGAAGGGGCACAGCCACCGGTGCCCTGCTCAGTATATGGACGGAACCGGGGTCACCTCGGATCCAGTCAGCAAAGAAACAGAAACACACAATGTCTGAACACTTATCTGATGGAGCTGCGGCTGCAGTGAAAACAGATCCAAAGTCAGCAGACAATATCCGAAGTACTTGCTTCAGCAGAACACAGATCCAGTGAAAAGATATCACACAGGTGACGCTACTCAGGCGAGAGATACAGCTCAAATGAAAAGTATAATCCGCACCTCTACAAAGGAGGAGGGGTGATTTAAAGGCAGCGAAATCAAACACAGGAGAGACAGCTGGGAGAAAGGAAACCGAAAGTAAAGACCTCATCACAGGGGCGGAGAAACAGGGCAGAGGGAACTCCTCCAAGCTCTAGTAGTGACATCATCACAGGGGTGGAGAAACAGAGCTGTGAGAACGTCTCAAAGCTCTGGTAGTGACAGTCAGTCAGTCCGAAAAATTTGGAAAACTTTGAAAGTGTCCCCAAGTGCAGTCACAAAACCCATCAAGCTCTACAAAGAAACTGGCTCACATGCGGACCGCCCCAGGAAAGGAAGACCAAGAGTCACCTCTGCTGCGGAGGATAAGTTCATCCAAGTCACCAGCCTCAAAAATCGCAGGTTAACAGCAGCTCAGATTAGAGACCAGGTCAATGCCACACAGAGTTCTAGCGGCAGACACATCTCTAGAACAACTGTTAAGAGGAGACTGTGTGAATCAGGCCTTCATGGTAGAATATCTGCTAGGAAACCACTGCTAAGGACAGGCAACAAGCAGAAGAGACTTGTTTGGGCTAAAGAACACAAGGAATGGACATTAGACCAGTGGAAATCTGTGCTTTGGTCTGATGAGTCCAAATTTGAGATCTTTGGTTCCAACCACTGTGTCTTTGTGCGACGCAGAAAAGGTGAACGGATGGACTCTACATGCCTGGTTCCCACCGTGAAGCATGGAGGAGGAGATGTGATGGTGTGGGGGTGCTTTGCTGGTGACACTGTTGGGGATTTATTCAAAATTGAAGGCATACTGAACCAGCATGGCTACCACAGCATCTTGCAGCGGCATGCTATTCCATCCGGTTTGCATTTAGTTGGACCATCATTTATTTTTCAACAGTACAAGGACCCCAAACACACCTCCAGGCTGTGTAAGGGCTATTTGACCATGAAGGAGAGTGATGGGGTGCTGCGCCAGATGACCTGGCCTCCACAGTCACCGGACCTGAACCCAATCAAAATGGTTTGGGGTGAGCTGGACCGCAGAGTGAAGGCAAAAGGGCCAACAAGTGCTAAGCATCTCTGGGAACTCCTTCAAGACTGTTGGAAGACCATTTCAGGTGACTACCTCTTGAATCTCATCAAGAGAATGCCAAGAGTGTGCAAAGCAGTAATCAAAGCAAAAGGTGGCTACTTTGAAAAACCTAGAATATGACATATTTTCAGTTGTTTCACAGTTTTTTGTTATGCATATAATTCCACATGTGTTAATTCATAGTTTTGATGCCTTCAGTGTGAATCTACAATTTTCATAGTCATGAAAATAAAGAAAACTCTTTGAATGAGAAGGTGTGTCCAAACTTTTGGTCTGTACTGTACATTATAAGGAGCATTTTTTGTACTGGCACACATTATGAAGGGATATTTTTTGTACTGGCACACATTATAAGAGACACTTTTGTGCTGGTGCACACTGTAAAGGAGTATTTTTTGTACTGGCACATATTATAAGGGGATATTTTTGTACCTGCACACATTATAAAAGGGTATTTTTGTATTGGCACACATTAAAAGGACAATTTCTTGTACTGGCTTACATACAAAGGGTTATTTTTTGTACTGGCGCAAATTATAATGAAGAATTATTTGTACTGGCATATATTATAAGGGGGTATTTCTTTGTGCTGGCACATGCTATAAAGGGATATTTTTGTAGTGCCACACATTGTAAGGGTCCATTCACAAGTCCGTGGTGTGTTGCAAATTAAGGATCCGCAACACACCCGGCCGGCACCCCCTATAGAAATGCCTATTATAGGACATGTTCTATCTTTTATGGAGCTGCGGACCAGAAGTTCGGGGCCGAAACCCGGAAGTTCGGGGCCACGCTCCGCAAATGTGGAAGCGGAGAACACATAGTGTGCTCTCCGCTTTACGTCCAGGCCCATAGAGAATTATTTTTTGTAGTGGCACACATTATAAGGATAACATGTTTATACGGGCACACATTGTAGGTTAGTATTTTTTGCACTGGCACACGTTATAAGGGGGTATGTTCTGTATTGGTACACATTGTAAGGGGGAATTTTTTTTACTGGCACACTTTAGGGGGCATTATTTCTACCAGCACACATTATAAGGGGAATTATTACTACTGAAAGAAGTCAACACGGCAGTCTGATCTCTGAATGGAGAAAATGAGGAAAGAGAATATTTGCATCAGAGGAGACATCACTAGATGTAATAGGTATGTGGTGCTATATTCCCCGTTATGTTTGGCAGTGAAGAATATATTGCAATTAAAATAGTACCAGTCATTGGTAATGGGTTCTAGTGTGGTGTCTGTCTTTTTGACAGGACGTTTAGTGCGGCATACTATGCTAATTTCTCAGTCAAATCTGAAGGAATTGCTGACAGAGGCTTAGAACAGAGCCTTTGACAGCAGCGAGATAATAGCCTTGAGCAGGTTATAGGTTGTCACTCAGATTTCCCAGTTCTTGGGTGGGGAGGAAGAGTAAGTCTCTGTCAGCTTTCACAGTTTTTGGTGGTCATAGGTTACCAATAGTGTTAATCAAATTGAAGCATCCACAGTAGAATTTGATCCGACGTTTAGAAAAAATTAGATTTGCCACAAATTTGAATTTTCTCATGTTTTGTGGTAACATATCAACTTTGCCTAAAATGGTAGCTGAAAATAAAAAAATATATACTCTCCTCACTTACTTGATAGCAGAGAGGCTGTGCACTCCCATCTTGATTGAATAAAACCCAACAAAGGACCTGCAGCAGGCTTGAAAACATCACCACATGATCCTGCTGGCCTCGTGCAGTGATCTCTTCACTGAAAGTTGAACGTGGCATCTGAGTGGCTAAATAATGGAGGCGGCGCGATCCTTGTTTCTCATCATTGTGACCGCTCCATAAAATGAAAATCATTTCATGACAAAGTAATTTGAAGTAATTTGTCACTAATCAAATTTATTGACGAAGTTCGGCGAAGCTGACAAATCAAATTTTTCAAAACTTTGGTCTTCTTTTATTGTCTCTACTTTCCCACTTCTTGACTGGCATTATTGGTGTCAGAAAGATTTCCCAATCCTTGGGAGGTGGGACATCACAGCTTTCTCAGTTTATGTAGGGAGACATTATTCTCAGCTTTCTCAGTTCTTGGGGGGAGGGTAGCTCATAGGTAGTGTGTGGACCCTTCCAGCAGTGTATTACATTATTTTAATATAGAGGGTGACATTTTTAAACAGTCACTTTCTATATGTGGGGAGGGGGGATTTTTATGTTTACTTTGTAATCCATATTGCCTAGAAACTGCCCTGTGTATTCCCTATGGTCTGAATAAAAAATATGATGTAATGTTAAACTATTAATCAGTTTTAACACCAAAATGAGGTAATATGTTCTTGTAGTAACAGTATGATTTTGTAAGTTTTAAAATCTTTGCTGTTTGTGCATTTGCATATTATGTGATACCAATTGTTTTTAATAAGCGTTCACACCTGTGGGCACCACATGAGCATAGTTTTTTCTGCAACTTTATTTACTTGTGTTTCACGGTAAACAGGACTTAGTCACGAGTAAGGAACAGTGTGTATAAATCTGAAATGTGTAGACGCTCTGCTGTCTTGTTTTGCTGAGTGGTTTGTGTGCTGACATCTCGACCTAGACGCGTAGTTACCTGCTGGGGTGATAAACCAAGGATTGTTTCCTGCTCAGCTTGTGACATGTGGCAAAAACTGGCAAGTTGCAGAACAGGAAGCATAGCACAATAATCCCACACGACTAGATCTAATTTTCAAAGTTTTATATTGCTGAAAAACATTTGTTTCAATCTTGCTGTTATGCCTCTCCCACATGCCACAGATCGGAGCTAGGTCCTTGAAAATGTGATCACCTGCAGATTTGGATGACACCTGCTAACTTCTCGATTTGCATAATCTTACGGCTTGTCCTTGGTGCAATTTTAAGCCAAAACTATTTTTTTAGTTCATCTTTTACATTTCCAAAATAACAAAAATGGAAAAGGGCCCAAAGCAAAACTTTGGGCAACCTGCATGGTTAGTACATGGTAGCAGCCGCTTTGGCAAGTATTACAGCATTACAGAGTCTTTCAGTTCGTATTTGAGTGACTTTCATCCATTCTTCCTTGCAAAAGTCTTCCAGTTCTATGAAATTCCTGGGCTGTTTTGCATGCACTGATTTTCAATGATGTTCAGATAAGGGGACTATAAGGGCTATGGTAAAACCTTCAGCTTGTGCCTTTTGAGGTAGTCTATTGTGAACTTTTAAGTGTGTTTAGGGTCATTATTAGGGATGAGCGAACTCGAACTGTATAGTTCGGGTTCGTACCGAATTTTGGGGTGTCCGTGACACGGACCCGAACCCGGACATTTTCGTAAAAGTCCGGGTTCGGGTTCGGTGTTCGTCGCTTTCTTGGCGCTTTTGTGACGCTTTCTTGGCGCTTTTTGAAAGGCTGCAAAGCAGCCAATCAACAAGCGTCATACTACTTGCCCCAAGAGGCCATCACAGCCATGCCTACTATTGGCATGGCTGTGATTGGCCAGAGCACCATGTGACCCAGCCTCTATTTAAGCTGGAGTCACATAGCGCCGCCCGTCACTCTGATTAACTGATCGATCTGCAGCTGTGGATCATTGAGCTGCTGATCCTCAATTGCTCACTGTTTTTAGGCTGCACAGACCGTTTGTCAGTCTCATTTTTCTGGGGTGATCGGCGGCCATTTTGTGTCTTGTGGTGCGCCAGCACAAGCTGCGACCAAGTGCATTTAACCCTCAATGGTGTGGTTGTTTTTTGGCTAAAGCCTACATCAGGGTGAAGCTGTCACACCAAGTGCATTTAACCAGCAATAGTCTGTTCATTTTTTGGCCATATACAAAATCAGGGGCAAGCTGCGCCTGTCACCAAGTGCATTTAACCCTCAATGGTGTGGTTGTTTTTTGGCTAAAGCCTACATCAGGGTGAAGCTGTCACACCAAGTGCATTTAACCAGCAATAGTCTGTTCATTTTTTGGCCATATACAAAATCAGGGGCAAGCTGCGCCTGTCACCAAGTGCATTTAACCCTCAATGGTGTGGTTGTTTTTTGGCTAAAGCCTACATCAGGGTGAAGCTGTCACACCAAGTGCATTTAACCAGCAATAGTCTGTTTATTTTTTGGCCATATCCCAGTCTAATTCTGTCACTAAATCCATACCGGTCACCCAGCGCCTAAATACTAGGCCTCAAATTTATATCCAGCTAAATCTGTCCCTAGTGCTGTAGCTGGGCGAGTTATTTAGTGTCCGTTCAAGCACATTTCTTGTTCTGGGTTGAAATACAATTCCCAATTTAGCAATTTCATAATTTAGTGGTTCCTGCTATATCAGAGCTATTTGAAATCTATCCCAAAAAGGGTATATAATATTGAAGGTGCACATTGGGTCATTCAGAATAACTTCACACACACCCGCTACTGTGTATTTCCAAGTCTAATTCTGTCACTAAACCCATACCTGTCACCCAGCGCCTAAATACTAGGCCTCAAATTTAAATCCCTCTAAATCTCTCGTTACCGCTGTACTGTTGTTGCTGGGCAAGATATTTAGTGTCCGTCAAAGCACATTTTTTGTTCTGGGTTGAAGTACAATTCCCAATTTAGCAATTTCATAATTTAGTGGTTCCTGCTATATCAGAGCTATTTGAAATCTATCCCAAAAAGGGTATATAATATTGAAGGTGCACATTGGGTCATTCAGAATAACTTCACACACACCCGCTACTGTGTATTTCCAAGTCTAATTCTGTCACTAAACCCATACCTGTCACCCAGCGCCTAAATACTAGGCCTCAAATTTAAATCCCTCTAAATCTCTCGTTACCGCTGTACTGTTGTTGCTGGGCAAGATATTTAGTGTCCGTCAAAGCACATTTTTTGTTCTGGGTTGAAGTACAATTCCCAATTTAGCAATTTCATAATTTAGTGGTTCCTGCTATATCAGAGCTATTTGGAATCTATCCCTAAAAGGGTATATAATATTGAAGGTGCACATTGGGTCATTCAGAATAACTTCACACACACCCGCTACTGTGTATTTCCAAGTCTAATTCTGTCACTAAACCCATACCTGTCACCCAGCGCCTAAATACTAGGCCTCAAATTTAAATCCCTCTAAATCTCTCGTTACCGCTGTACTGTTGTTGCTGGGCAAGATATTTAGTGTCCGTCAAAGCACATTTTTTGTTCTGGGTTGAAGTACAATTCCCAATTTAGCAATTTCATAATTTAGTGGTTCCTGCTATATCAGAGCTATTTGGAATCTATCCCTAAAAGGGTATATAATATTGAAGGTGCACATTGGGTCATTCAGAATAACTTCACACACACCCGCTACTGTGTATTTCCAAGTCTAATTCTGTCACTAAACCCATACCTGTCACCCAGCGCCTAAATACTAGGCCTCAAATTTAAATCCCTCTAAATCTCTCGTTACCGCTGTACTGTTGTTGCTGGGCAAGATATTTAGTGTCCGTCAAAGCACATTTTTTGTTCTGGGTTGAAGTACAATTCCCAATTTAGCAATTTCATAATTTAGTGGTTTCTGCTATATCAGAGCTATTTGAAATCTATCCCTAAAAGGGTATATAATATTGAAGGTGCACATAGGGTCATTCAGAATAACTTCACACACACGCTTCTGTGCATTTCCAAGTCTAATTCTGTCACTAAATCCATACCGGTGACCCAGCGCCTAAATACTAGGCCTCAAATTTAAATCCCTCTAAATCTCTCGTTACCCACCGCTGTACTGTTGTTGCTGGGCAAGATATTTAGTGTCCATCAAAGCACATTTTTTGTTCTGGGTTGAAGTACAATTCCCAATTTAGCAATTTCATAATTTAGTGGTTTCTGCTATATCAGAGCTATTTGAAATCTATCCCTAAAAGGGTATATAATATTGAAGGTGCACATAGGGTCATTCAGAATAACTTCACACACACGCTTCTGTGCATTTCCAAGTCTAATTCTGTCACTAAATCCATACCGGTGACCCAGCGCCTAAATACTAGGCCTCAAATTTAAATCCCTCTAAATCTCTCGTTACCCACCGCTGTACTGTTGTTGCTGGGCAAGATATTTAGTGTCCGTCAAAGCACATTTTTTGTTCTGGGTTGAAGTACAATTCCCAATTTAGCAATTTCATAATTTAGTGGTTTCTGCTATATCAGAGCTATTTGAAATCTATCCCTAAAAGGGTATATAATATTGAAGGTGCACATAGGGTCATTAAGAATAACTTCACACACACGCTTCTGTGCATTTCCAAGTCTAATTCTGTCACTAAATCCATACCGGTGACCCAGCGCCTAAATACTAGGCCTCAAATTTAAATCCCTCTAAATCTCTCGTTACCCACCGCTGTACTGTTGTTGCTGGGCAAGATATTTAGTGTCCGTCAAAGCACATTTTTTGTTCTGGGTTGAAGTACAATTCCCAATTTAGCAATTTCATAATTTAGTGGTTTCTGCTATATCAGAGCTATTTGAAATCTATCCCTAAAAGGGTATATAATATTGAAGGTGCACATAGGGTCATTCAGAATAACTTCACACACACGCTTCTGTGCATTTCCAGGTCTAATTCTGTCACTAAATCCATACCGGTGACCCAGCGCCTAAATACTAGGCCTCAAATTTAAATCCCTCTAAATCTCTCGTTACCCACCGCTGTACTGTTGTTGCTGGGCAAGATATTTAGTGTCCGTCAAAGCACATTTTTTGTTCTGGGTTGAAGTACAATTCCCAATTTAGCAATTTCATAATTTAGTGGTTTCTGCTATATCAGAGCTATTTGAAATCTATCCCTAAAAGGGTATATAATATTGAAGGTGCACATAGGGTCATTCAGAATAACTTCACACACACGCTTCTGTGCATTTCCAAGTCTAATTCTGTCACTAAATCCATACCGGTGACCCAGCGCCTAAATACTAGGCCTCAAATTTAAATCCCTCTAAATCTCTCGTTACCCACCGCTGTACTGTTGTTGCTGGGCAAGATATTTAGTGTCCGTCAAAGCACATTTTTTGTTCTGGGTTGAAGTACAATTCCCAATTTAGCAATTTCATAATTTAGTGGTTTCTGCTATATCAGAGCTATTTGAAATCTATCCCTAAAAGGGTATATAATATTGAAGGTGCACATAGGGTCATTCAGAATAACTTCACACACACGCTTCTGTGCATTTCCAAGTCTAATTCTGTCACTAAATCCATACCGGTGACCCAGCGCCTAAATACTAGGCCTCAAATTTAAATCCCTCTAAATCTCTCGTTACCCACCGCTGTACTGTTGTTGCTGGGCAAGATATTTAGTGTCCGTCAAAGCACATTTTTTGTTCTGGGTTGAAGTACAATTCCCAATTTAGCAATTTCATAATTTAGTGGTTTCTGCTATATCAGAGCTATTTGAAATCTATCCCTAAAAGGGTATATAATATTGAAGGTGCACATAGGGTCATTCAGAATAACTTCACACACACGCTTCTGTGCATTTCCAAGTCTAATTCTGTCACTAAATCCATACCGGTGACCCAGCGCCTAAATACTAGGCCTCAAATTTAAATCCCTCTAAATCTCTCGTTACCCACCGCTGTACTGTTGTTGCTGGGCAAGATATTTAGTGTCCGTCAAAGCACATTTTTTGTTCTGGGTTGAAGTACAATTCCCAATTTAGCAATTTCATAATTTAGTGGTTTCTGCTATATCAGAGCTATTTGAAATCTATCCCTAAAAGGGTATATAATATTGAAGGTGCACATAGGGTCATTCAGAATAACTTCACACACACGCTTCTGTGCATTTCCAAGTCTAATTCTGTCACTAAATCCATACCGGTGACCCAGCGCCTAAATACTAGGCCTCAAATTTAAATCCCTCTAAATCTCTCGTTACCCACCGCTGTACTGTTGTTGCTGGGCAAGATATTTAGTGTCCGTCAAAGCACATTTTTTGTTCTGGGTTGAAGTACAATTCCCAATTTAGCAATTTCATAATTTAGTGGTTTCTGCTATATCAGAGCTATTTGAAATCTATCCCTAAAAGGGTATATAATATTGAAGGTGCACATAGGGTCATTCAGAATAACTTCACACACACGCTTCTGTGCATTTCCAAGTCTAATTCTGTCACTAAATCCATACCGGTGACCCAGCGCCTAAATACTAGGCCTCAAATTTAAATCCCTCTAAATCTCTCGTTACCGCTGTCCTGTTGTAGCTGGGAAAGTTATTTAGTGTCCGTCAAAGCACATTTTTTGTTCTGGGTTGAAGTACGATTCCCAATTTAGCAATTTCATAATTTAGTGGTTCCTGCTATATCAGAGCTATTTGAAATCTATCCCAAAAAGGGTATATAATATTGAAGGTGCACATTGGGTCATTCAGAATAACTTCACACACACCCGCTACTGTGTATTTCCAAGTCTAATTCTGTCACTAAACCCATACCTGTCACCCAGCGCCTAAATACTAGGCCTCAAATTTAAATCCCTCTAAATCTCTCGTTACCGCTGTCCTGTTGTAGCTGGGAAAGTTATTTAGTGCCCGTCAAAGCACATTTTTTGTTCTGGGTTGAAGTACAATTCCCAATTTAGCAATTTCATAATTTAGTGGTTCCTGCTATATCAGAGCTATTTGAAATCTATCCCAAAAAGGGTATATAATATTCAAGGTGCACATTGGGTCATTCAGAATAACTTCACACACACGCTTCTGTGCATTTCCAAGTCTAATTCTGTCACTAAATCCATACCGGTCACCCAGCGCCTAAATACTAGGCCTCAAATTTATATCCCGCTGAATTTGAATACAATACATTGGGCCAAATAATATATTTGTTGTTGTGGTGAACCATAACAATGAGAAAAACATCTAGTAAGGGACGCGGACGTGGACATGGTCGTGGTGGTGTTAGTGGACCCTCTGGTGCTGGGAGAGGACGTGGCCGTTCTGCCACATCCACACGTCCTAGTGTACCAACTACCTCAGGTCCCAGTAGCCGCCAGAATTTACAGCGATATATGGTGGGGCCCAATGCCGTTCTAAGGATGGTAAGGCCTGAGCAGGTACAGGCATTAGTCAATTGGGTGGCCGACAGTGGATCCAGCACGTTCACATTATCTCCCACCCAGTCTTCTGCAGAAAGCGCACAGATGGCGCCTGAAAACCAACCCCATCAGTCTGTCACATCACCCCCATGCATACCAGGGAAACTGTCTCAGCCTCAAGTTATGCAGCAGTCTCTTATGCTGTTTGAAGACTCCGCTGGCAGGGTTTCCCAAGGGCATCCACCTAGCCCTTCCCCAGCGGTGAAAGACATAGAATGCACTGACGCACAACCACTTATGTTTCCTGATGATGAGGACATGGGAATACCACCTCAGCATGTCTCTGATGATGACGAAACACAGGTGCCAACTGCTGCGTCTTTCTGCAGTGTGCAGACTGAACAGGAGGTCAGGGATCAAGACTGGGTGGAAGACGATGCAGGGGACGATGAGGTCCTAGACCCCACATGGAATGAAGGTCGTGCCACTGACTTTCACAGTTCGGAGGAAGAGGCAGTGGTGAGACCGAGCCAACAGCGTAGCAAAAGAGGGAGCAGTGGGCAAAAGCAGAACACCCGCCGCCAAGAGACTCCGCCTGCTACTGACCGCCGCCATCTGGGACCGAGCACCCCAAAGGCAGCTTCAAGGAGTTCCCTGGCATGGCACTTCTTCAAACAATGTGCTGACGACAAGACCCGAGTGGTTTGCACGCTGTGCCATCAGAGCCTGAAGCGAGGCATTAACGTTCTGAACCTGAGCACAACCTGCATGACCAGGCACCTGCATGCAAAGCATGAACTGCAGTGGAGTAAACACCTTAAAACCAAGGAAGTCACTCAGGCTCCCCCTGCTACCTCTTCTGCTGCTGCCGCCTCGGCCTATTCTGCTGCTGCCGCCTCGGCCTCTTCCTCCGCCTCTGGAGGAACGTTGGCACCTGCCGCCCAGCAAACAGGGGATGTACCACCAACACCACCACCACCACCTCCGTCACCAAGCGTCTTAACCATGTCACACGCCAGCGTTCAGCTCTCCATCTCACAAACATTTGATAGAAAGCGTAAATTCCCACCTAGCCACCCTCGATCCCTGGCCCTGAATGCCAGCATTTCTAAACTACTGGCCTATGAAATGCTGTCATTTAGGCTGGTGGACACAGACAGCTTCAAACAGCTCATGTCGCTTGCTGTCCCACAGTATGTTGTTCCCAGCCGGCACTACTTCTCCAAGAGAGCCGTGCCTTCCCTGCACAACCAAGTATCCGATAAAATCAAGTGTGCACTGCGCAACGCCATCTGTAGCAAGGTCCACCTAACCACAGATACGTGGACCAGTAAGCACGGCCAGGGACGCTATATCTCCCTAACTGCACACTGGGTAAATGTAGTGGCAGCTGGGCCCCAGGCGGAGAGCTGTTTGGCGCACGTCCTGCCGCCGCCAAGGATCGCAGGGCAACATTCTTTGCCTCCTGTTGCCACCTCCTCCTTCTCGGCTTCCTCCTCCTCTTCTTCCACCTGCTCATCCAGTCAGCCACACACCTTCACCACCAACTTCAGCACAGCCCGGGGTAAACGTCAGCAGGCCATTCTGAAACTCATATGTTTGGGGGACAGGCCCCACACCGCACAGGAGTTGTGGCGGGGTATTGAACAACAGACCGACGAGTGGTTGCTGCCGGTGAGCCTCAAGCCCGGCCTGGTGGTGTGTGATAATGGGCGAAATCTCGTTGCAGCTCTGGGACTAGCCAATTTGACGCACATCCCTTGCTTGGCGCATGTGCTGAATTTGGTGGTGCAGAAGTTCATTCACAACTACCCCGACATGTCAGAGCTGCTGCATAAAGTGCGGGCCGTCTGTTCGCGCTTCCGGCGTTCACATCCTGCCGCTGCTCGCCTGTCTGCGCTACAGCGTAACTTCGGCCTTCCCGCTCACCGCCTCATATGCGACGTGCCCACCAGGTGGAACTCCACCTTGCACATGCTGGACAGACTGTGCGAGCAGCAGCAGGCCATAGTGGAGTTTCAGCTGCAGCACGCACGGGTCAGTCGCACTACAGAACAGCACCACTTCACCACCAATGACTGGGCCTCCATGCGAGACCTGTGTGCCCTGTTGCGCTGTTTCGAGTACTCCACCAACATGGCCAGTGGCGATGACACCGTTATCAGCGTTACAATACCACTTCTATGTCTCCTTGAGAAAACACTTAGGGCGATGATGGAACAGGAGGTGGCCCAGGAGGAGGAGGAGGAGGATGAGGAAGAGGGGTCATTTTTAGCACTTTCAGGCCAGTCTCTTCGAAGTGACTCAGAGGGAGGTTTTTTGCAACAGCAGAGGCCAGGTACAAATGTGGCCAGCCAGGGCCCACTACTGGAGGACGAGGAGGACGAGGATGAGGAGGAGGTGGAGGAGGATGAGGATGAAGCATGGTCACAGCGGGGTGGCACCCAACGCAGCTCGGGTCCATCACTGGTGCGTGGCTGGGGGGAAAGGCAGGACGATGACGATACGCCTCCCACAGAGGACAGCTTGTCCTTACCCCTGGGCAGCCTGGCACACATGAGCGACTACATGCTGCAGTGCCTGCGCAACGACAGCAGAGTTGCCCACATTTTAACCTGTGCGGACTACTGGGTTGCCACCCTGCTGGATCCACGCTACAAAGACAATGTGCCCACCTTACTTCCTGCACTGGAGCGTGATAGGAAGATGCGCGAGTACAAGCGCACGTTGGTAGACGCGCTACTGAGAGCATTCCCAAATGTCACAGGGGAACAAGTGGAAGCCCAAGGCCAAGGCAGAGGAGGAGCAAGAGGTCGCCAAGGCAGCTGTGTCACGGCCAGCTCCTCTGAGGGCAGGGTTAGCATGGCAGAGATGTGGAAAACTTTTGTCAACACGCCACAGCTAACTGCACCACCACCTGATACGCAACGTGTTAGCAGGAGGCAACATTTCACTAACATGGTGGAACAGTACGTGTGCACACCCCTCCACGTACTGACTGATGGTTCGGCCCCATTCAACTTCTGGGTCTCTAAATTGTCCACGTGGCCAGAGCTAGCCTTTTATGCCTTGGAGGTGCTGGCCTGCCCGGCAGCCAGCGTTTTGTCTGAACGTGTATTCAGCACGGCAGGGGGCGTCATTACAGACAAACGCAGCCGCCTGTCTACAGCCAATGTGGACAAGCTGACGTTCATAAAAATGAACCAGGCATGGATCCCACAGGACCTGTCCGTCCCTTGTCCAGATTAGACATTAACTACCTCCCCATAACCATATATTATTGGACTCCAGGGCACTTCCTCATTCAATCCTATTTTTATTTTCATTTTACCATTATATTGCGATGCTACCCAAAGTTGAATGAACCTCTCCTCTGCCTGTGTGCTAGGCCTAAATATATGCCAATGGACTGTTGCAGTGGTGGCTGACATGAAGCCTGATTCTCTGCTATGACATGCAGACTAATTCTCTGCTGACATGAAGCCAGATTGTCTGTTACGGGACCTCTCTCCTCTGCCTGGGTGCTGGGCCTAAATTTATGACAATGGACTGTTGCAGTGGTGGCTGACGTGAAGCCTGATTCTCTGCTATGACATGCAGACTGATTCTCTGCTGACATGAAGCCAGATCCTCTGTTACGGGACCTCTCTCCTCTGCCTGGGTGCTGGGCCTAAATTTATGACAATGGACTGTTGCAGTGGTGGCTGACGTGAAGCCTGATTCTCTGCTATGACATGCAGACTGATTCTCTGCTGACATGAAGCCAGATCCTCTGTTACGGGACCTCTCTCCTCTGCCTGGGTGCTGGGCCTGAATATATGCCAATGGACTGTTGCAGTGGTGGGTGACGTGAAGCCTCATTCTCTGCTATGACATGCAGACTAATTCTCTGCTGACATGAAGCCAGATTGTCTGTTACGGGACCTCTCTCCTCTGCCTGTGTGTGTGCTGGGCCTAAATATATGCCAATGGACTGTTGCAGTGGTGGCTGACGTGAAGCCTCATTCTCTGCTATGACATGCAGACTGATTCTCTGCTGACATGAAGCCAGATCCTCTGTTACGGGACCTCTCTCCTCTGCCTGGGTGCTGGGCCTAAATTTATGACAATGGACTGTTGCAGTGGTGGCTGACGTGAAGCCTGATTCTCTGCTATGACATGCAGACTGATTCTCTGCTGTCATGAAGCCAGATTGTCTGTTACGGGACCTTTCTCCTCTACCTGGGTTCTGGGCCTAAATTTATGAAAATTGACTCTTACAGTGGTGGGTGACGTGAAGCCTGATTCTCTGCTATGATATGAAGACTGATTCTCTGCTGACATGAAGCCAGATTGTCTGTTACGGGACCTTTCTCCTCTGCCTGGGTTCTGGGCCTAAATTTATGAAAATTGACTCTTACAGTGGTGGGTGACGTGAAGCCTGATTCTCTGCTATGATATGAAGACTGATTCTCTGCTGACATGAAGCCAGATTGTCTGTTACGGGACCTTTCTCCTCTGCCTGGGTTCTGGGCCTAAATTTATGAAAATTGACTCTTACAGTGGTGGGTGACGTGAAGCCTGATTCTCTGCTATGATATGAAGACTGATTCTCTGCTGACATGAAGCCAGATTGTCTGTTACGGGACCTTTCTCCTCTGCCTGGGTTCTGGGCCTAAATTTATGAAAATTGACTCTTACAGTGGTGGGTGACGTGAAGCCTGATTCTCTGCTATGATATGAAGACTGATTCTCTGCTGACATGAAGCCAGATTGTCTGTTACGGGACCTTTCTCCTCTGCCTGGGTTCTGGGCCTAAATTTATGAAAATTGACTCTTACAGTGGTGGGTGACGTGAAGCCTGATTCTCTGCTATGATATGAAGACTGATTCTCTGCTGACATGAAGCCAGATTCTCTGTTACGGGACCTCTCTCCTCTGCCTGGGTGCTGGGCCTAAATTTATGACAATGGACTGTTGCAGTGGTGGCTGACGTGAAGCCTGATTCTCTGCTATGACATGCAGACTGATTCTCTGCTGACATGAAGCCAGATTCTCTGTTACGGGACCTCTCTCCTCTGCCTGTGTGTGTGCTGGGCCTAAATATATGCCAATGGACTGTTGCAGTGGTGGCTGACGTGAAGCCTCATTCTCTGCTATGACATGCAGACTAATTCTCTGCTGACATGAAGACAGATTCTCTGTTACGGGACCTCTCTCCTCTGCCTGGGTGCCGGGGCCTAAATATCTGAGAATGGACTGTTCCAGTGGTGGGTGACGGGAAGCCAGATTCTCTGCTATGGAACCTCTCTCCAATTGATTTTGGTTAATTTTTATTTATTTAATTTTTATTTTAATTCATTTCCCTATCCACATTTGTTTGCAGGGGATTTACCTACATGTTGCTGCCTTTTGCAGCCCTCTAGCTCTTTCCTGGGCTGTTTTACAGCCTTTTTAGTGCCGAAAAGTTCGGGTCCCCATTGACTTCAATGGGGTTCGGGTTCGGGACGAAGTTCGGATCGGGTTCGGATCCCGAACCCGAACATTTCCGGGATGTTCGGCCGAACTTCTCGAACCCGAACATCCAGGTGTTCGCTCAACTCTAGTCATTATCCATTTGTAGAAGTCATCCTTTTTTCAACTTCAGCTTTACAGTTGGTGTTATATAAAAAGTAACAACTGGGCACTCACTGACATATGGGCTGATTGAAAGCAATTTATTGATAGACAAATAGACAATGCAACAATAAAACAATAAAAATAATAGGCAAAGAATGGTTATGTAGATTGTGCAAATATGACGCTGTGCAAAAAGCTGAAGATGGATAAACGGTTGCAGCAATCCTATAACATAAAGTCCTCCAACAATCAAGAAAGGTGATGCTTAAAAAACACACAGTATAACACTACATGTATGTCCTTGTGTCCTGTAATGTTAAAATACTCCAACAGTGCATAGAGGCGATCATCAAATAATAAAAGTACACAAGTTCTTCATATGTGGCCGTACATACAAGTATAGTTCATGCCAGACCCATACAGTTGCTGTTATAATAGATGTGATAGGATCTATTCCATAGTGAATAAGCGGCGTCCCTCTACACTAAATATACAAGCAGTGCCCCGCTTCACAGAAATTTACTTGACAGAGCACTTATTGCTGGTCTTACTAATGTACAGCATAAGGTAGAGTTCTTACCGGGATGTCATGTATTTGCGCTGTCTTGTGAGACGTATTGCACCTTTAGTATAACTGTTATCACTTACGGTTTGGCGTCCTCAGCGCTTATCTATACCACGCTGGCTAGCACCGCACTCTGACCTTTGTCTGTATTCCGGTGCCGTTTCACTTTGTGACCGATGCCGTGTTGCACGCGGAGGACATCTGTATTCAGCGGCTTGAGATGACTCTCGTGTATTAATTACAGATGGTTCCTTTATGCTATACTTGTGGTCCAGCAGTACTTTCTTAGCATTGGTGATGAGGGTCTTCTTATCCTTTCATTGGAGAATGGTACCAGACGCGTTTCAGGACTGCTAATTCTGTGAAATTAAGGTCCATAGGACCTGTTTCCAAAATGCATCAGACCTGTTTAGATGTTCTTTTGCAAAATTATGACACTGAATTTTGTGGTAAGGACGCAGGAGAGGTTTTCTTCTGATGACTCTTCAATGAAGGTCATATTTGTGTAGGTGTCATTTTCATTTTCAGAGTGTTAGGCAGCTGCTAAGAAGAACCCATGACTGCTATTTTTTGGGACAAGGTTAGAGGAGTCTGGGACTTCTCAGTCAAAAATATCTGAACGCTCAAATCTCTTTGGGTTCCCATACTTTTGCAAGAAACTCTTTCCCTTTTTTCACTCTAAATTTGAACAGAACCAAAATAATACAATGATATTGCTTACAATTTTGAAAAGTGTGTTTCATCTTTAAATTTATGCCTTTTGGAGATCATTTCATTTTCAACTTTCTTAACTATTCAATGCCACTATGTGTGTGTGTATATATATATATATATATATATATATATATACAGTACAGACCAAAAGTTTGGACACACCTTCTCATTCAAAGAGTTTTCTTTATTTTCATGACTATGAAAATTGTAGATTCACACTGAAGGCATCAGGGGACACTTTCAAAGTTTTCCCACTTTTTTGGACTGACTGATCTTCATTTCTTAAAGTAATGATGGCCACTCATTTTTCTTTACTTAGCTGCTTTTTTCTTGCCATAATACAAATTCTAACAGTCTATTCAGTAGGACTATCAGCTGTGTATCCACCTGACTTCTCCACAACGCAACTGATGGTCCCAACCTCATTTATAAGGCAAGAAATCCCACTTATTAAACCTGACAGGGCACACCTGTGAAGTGAAAACCATTTCAGGTGACTACCTCTTGAAGCTCATCAAGAGAATGCCAAGAGTGTGCAAAGCAGTAATCAAAGCAAAAGGTGGCTACTTTGAAGAACCTAGAATATGACATATTTTCAGTTGTTTCACACTTTTTTGTTATGTATATAATTCCACATGTGTTAATTCATAGTTTTGATGCCTTCAGTGTGAATCTACAATTTTCATAGTCATGAAAATAAAGAAAACTCTTTGAATGAGAAAGTGTGTCCAAGCTTTTGGTCTGTACTGTGTATATATATATATATATATATATATATATATATATATATATATGTGTGTGTTAAAGTGTATGGAAAAGTCTTGGAAGGGGTGTATATCTCACCCAGTTTCCTCAACTGGGTGAGGTAATTAAAATCCAGAAAGCTAAAGAGGTTTCAGCAAGGTGTAGCTTGGGATTTTATTTGGACTGAGAAGGTAGGCTTGGTAGTGAAACCTCACCAGTCCAACCCCATTCCAGGGCAGGTTTTCCCCTAGCCTGAGGGATCCCCATGTGTAGCCAGCTGGGATCATTAGGGGGAATAAAAACACATCCCAGACTGTCAGTCTGAGAGAGTTATGCCTGGAAGAAGTCTAGGAAGCTGGCTGCCTTTGCTGGCTAGAGACGCAGGAGTCTCTGTGTGGGACCTGCGCTCAATAGGTGAGCTAGGAACTAATCTGTATTAGTTAGAGCCCAGACGGGCAAGAGTTTATTTTGTTTGGCTTTTGTTTTGTGGTGCTGGAACTACCTAGCGAATTATAACTGGGTTTACCTGTATATTGCCGGAGTATCATAAAATAAAGCATCAATTTGGACTTTAATCCTGTTGTCTGAAAAGGAATCTGTCATCACCGCCCTGCTTGAGAGAGCAACCCCTTACATTTGGTGGAGGATGTGTGCAATTGCTAGGGGCAACGGCGTGGCAGTTAATGCTTTAATGTGCTGGGTGAAAGCTGATGCAGCTTTGCAAAGTTCATCGACCGTAATGGAGGAAATATAAAAGCAGCTGGTGCTGGCCAATGCTCAGCACCAAGAGGCCCATGTCTAGCAGCAGGAAACCAATTGTTTACTGGTGGAGCAGATTGCTATATCAAGAGAGACTGTTATAGCTCCAGCCCAATGAGTGTCAGTAAGCCCGCAGAGACTTTTAATGTGAAGAGGGCTGTGCAGCGGACATTGCAAAAGCTGACGCTCGATGATGACATTGAGGCCTACCTGACCATATTTGAGAGAGTGGCAAAGAGAGAGAAACTACCAGTAGCAGAGTGGGCAGAGGTCCTTTCTGTCGGGTGAATCACAAAAGACCTACTATGACCTTAGAGAGCAGGATGTCCAGGACTATACCAAGTTAAAAATGGAGGTACTGGCTCACTTGAGAGTTACGCTGGCTGTTCGTGCGCGGAGGGTCCACACGTGGAGCTACACCATGGACAAGCCTGCGCGATCTGAGATGTATGACCACATCCATGTATGATCCATGTATGACATGGTCCCGGAGATGTCTTCCCACCGAGGAGATCTGGGATGCTCCAGTGCCGTACGTGGGGACACATTGCTGCCTATTGCCCTCTTACCTCAGAGAGATCACCAAAAAAGATAATATACACATATAGTATAAGCTCAATCTTTATTGTTTAAAAAGAAAAAAAAAATACAAATAAAGCAAAAATATGTATAGTGGTAGCAGTGCAGGATAATACTGCAACAAGTATACGATCACCATCCCTCAAACACCAATAACTCCTATAGTTCATTTTGCACAGTCAAAAAGGAAATTATAAGCCACAATCTTAATACAAATATTGTGTACCAATCACATATAAAAATATAAATAGCTCACATACCGTATCTCATACCTTGACCTCATTCCAAAACATCTTCCCATACCCATTAGGTTCCTTATTGTATATTAACTAAACCTGGAGTCTCCAAGGGGCATACTCCAAGTGTAACCATGTATATACAATCCTGAATACAAAAATGGCTAATAGAACATGGTAGGCATGAACTAAGCAAATACTGACCCGGAGTGGAGAGGGGGACACATTGCTGCCCATTGCCCTCTTACCTCAGAGCTGTCACGAGGGTATTGAGAACCACGCCTGACTCCGTTATACCCGGGGTCAGGAAGTCGCAGCGGTTGGCTGCACGCTCTATTTAAGATAGTGCTGTTTTCCTTATGGTAGCTTTCTGGGTTTGCTTTGCAAACCCTTTTGGCTCACTCAGGGATCCGTAGCTCCTTCTCCTCAGCTGTTCCTTGTCCAGCACTCCCAAACCTCCTTATATTCCTCTCTCACACTTCTCTGGTTGCCAGAGATAGAGCTTCCTGCCTGGACATCTATCCTGACCCACTGGAGCTGTGTTGCTGCGTTCTCTGATAGTTGATTCAGAACGCTACCCTCCAGATCCCTGTTGGACCTTTGTGGACAGTTGTTGTCGTCCACCTGGGTGTTTGTGTTTGTCTGTGTTTGTCTGTCCTCTCCCTGGTGTTTCCCTCTTAGTGCAGTGGTGAGGACTAGCGATCCCACCGGCCCGTTCACTATCTAGGGCTCATTTCAGGGAAAGCCAGGGTTTAGGCACGTGATCGCCGCACGGGTGAGGAACCCGTCTAGGGACGTCAGGGCAGTCAGGTGCCAGCCGCAAGGTGAGTTAGGGGTCACCACCTTTCCCTCTCCCTTAGGCAGGGCTTTCCCTGTTTTCCTCCCTGTGCGTGACGCCGGTCATTACAAGAGCCCATGGAGTGTGGATGTGGCCAGAGACAGTCGCTATATGTGGTGGCAGTGTGTGCCGCCTCACAAGGACTAGAGACTGAGCTGCAGATATGTACTCTTGTTGTGAAAAACAACTCAGGAAACGCAGTCTTCAGGAAGAATAAGGTATATTTTTATTGCAGCTAGCAGGGAGCATTAACAGCTTCAATCGCACAAAGGAAAATGCTCAAAGGGGGACAGAACCACACTTATCTTGTACACGTAACCATCCTAAACTTTACATAATTGTCTTATCCTTAATGGATGGGTTAAACTCTGTCTATGACACCATTGGACATCTCTATTCATGGACAATGTGTGCTTGCTTCAGGTTATTCTTGACCAACATCTGTTATTCATTATCAATGCTTGCTTCATCCTTTCTAATCTATAGCCCTTCACCCAAGTGAGTCCTACCTCCACCTTAGGAATGTGTGCACACACATATGATTTGGGAATGTATTGTCCGGTATAATCAGGCGGCATTATACTATAAATTTTTCATTTTCTCCTTCACTCTGGTGGTAAACGACTAGAGTTGAGCGAACACCTGGATGTTCGGGTTCGAGAAGTTCGGCCGAACTTCCCGGAAATGTTCGGGTTCGGGATCCGAACCCGATCCGAACTTCGTCCCGAACCCGAACCCCATTGGAGTCAATGGGGACCCGAACTTTTCGGCACTAAAAAGGCTGGAAAAAAGCCCAGGAAAGAGCTAAAGGGCAGCAAAAGGCAGCAACATGTAGGTAAATCCACTGCAAACAAATGTGGATAGGGAAATGAATAAAAATAAAAATAAAATAAATAAAAATTAACCAATATCAATTGGAGAGAGGTCCCATAGCAGAGAATCTGGCTTCACGTCAGCCACCACTGTAACAGTCCATTGTCATATATTTAGGCCCAGGCACCCAGGTAGAGGAGAGAGGTCCCGTAACAGAGAATCTGTCTTCATGTCAGCAGAGAATCAGTCTGCATGTCATAGCAGAGAATCAGGCTTCACGTCAGCCACCACTGTAACAGTCCATTGTCATATATTTAGGCCCAGGCACCCAGGTAGAGGAGAGAGGTCCCATAACAGAGAATCTGGCTTCATGTCAGCAGAGAATCAGTCTGCATGTCATAGCAGAGAATCAGGCTTCACGTCAGCCACCACTGTAACAGTCCATTGTCATATATTTAGGCCCAGGCACCCAGGTAAAGGAGAGAGGTCCAGTAACAGAGAATCTGGCTTCATGTCAGCAGAGAATCAGTCTGCATGTCATAGCAGAAAATCAGGCTTCACGTCAGCCACCACTGTAACAGTCCATTGTCATATATTTAGGCCCAGGCACCCAGGTAGAGGAGAGAGGTCCCGTAACAAAGAATCTGGCTTCATGTCAGCAGAGAATCAGTCTGCATGTCATAGCAGAGAATCAGGCTTCACGTCAGAGAATCAGGCTTCACGTCACCCAACATTGGTACAGTCCATTGTCATATATTTAGGCCCCGGCACCCAGACAGAGGAGATGTTCATTCAACTTTGCCCAGCAATATAATGGTAAAATGAAAATAAAAAGAGGATTGAATGAGGAAGTGCCCTGGAGTACAATAATATATGGTTAAGGGGAGGTAGTTAATGTCTAATCTGGACAGGTCCTGTGGGATCCATGCCTGGTTCATTTTTAAGAACGTCAGCTTGTCCACATTGGCTGTAGACAGGCGGCTGCGTTTGTCTGTAATGATGCCTCCTGCCGTGCTGAATACACGTTCAGACAAAACGCTGGCCGCCGGGCAGGCCAGCACCTCCAAGGCATAAAAGGCTAGCTCTGGCCACGTGGAAAATTTAGAGACCCAGAAGTTGAATGGGGCCGAACCATCAGTCAGTACGTGGAGGGGTGTGCACACGTACTGTTCCACCACGTTAGTGAAATGTTGCCTCCTGCTAACACGTTGCGTATTAGGTGGTGGTGCAGTTAGCTGTGGCGTGTTGACAAAACTTTTCCACATCTCTGCCATGCTAACCCTGCCCTCAGAGGAGCTGGCCGTGACACAGCTGCCTTGGCGACCTCTTGCTCCTCCTCTGCCTTGGCCTTGGGCTTCCACTTGTTCCCCTGTGACATTTGGGAATGCTCTCAGTAGCACATCTACCAACGTGCGCTTGTACTCGCGTGTCTTCCTATCACGCTCCAGTGCAGGAAGTAAGGTGGGCACATTGTCTTTGTAGCGTAGATCCAGCAGGGTGGCAACCCAGTAGTCCGCACACGTTAAAATGTGGGCAACTCTGCTGTCGTTGCGCAGGCACTGCAGCATGTAGTCGCAAATGTGTGCCAGGCTGCCCAGAGGTAAGGACAAGCCGTCCTCTGTGGGAGGCGTATCGTCATCGTCCTGCCTTTCCCCCCAGCCACGCACCAGTGATGGGCCCGAGCTGCGTTGGGTGCCACCCCGCTGTGACCATGCTTCATCCTCATCCTCCTCCACCTCCTCCTCATCCTCGTCCTCCTCCTCCTCCAGTAGAGGGCCCTGGCTGGCCACATTTGTACCTGGCCTCTGCTGTTGCAAAAAACCTCCCTCTGAGTCACTTCGAAGAGACTGGCCTAAAAGTGCTAAAAATGACCCCTCTTCCTCCTCCTCCTCCTCCTCCTCCTGGGCCACCTCCTCTTCCATCATCGCCCTAAGTGTTTTCTCAAGGAGACATAGAAGTGGTATTGTAACGCTGATAACGGCGTCATCGCCACTGGCCATGTTGGTGGAGTACTCGAAACAGCGCAACAGGGCACACAGGTCTCGCATGGAGGCCCAGTCATTGGTGGTGAAGTGGTTCTGTTCCGCAGTTCGACTGACCCGTGCGTGCTGCAGCTGAAACTCCACTATGGCCTGCTGCTGCTCGCACAGTCTGTCCAGCATGTGCAAGGTGGAGTTCCACCTGGTGGGCACGTCGCATATGAGGCGGTGAGCGGGAAGGCCGAAGTTACGCTGTAGCGCAGACAGGCGAGCAGCGGCAGGATGTGAACGCCGGAAGCGCGAACAGATGGCTCGCACTTTATGCAGCAGCTCTGACATGTCGGGGTAGTTGTGAATGAACTTCTGCACCACCAAATTCAGCACATGCGCCAAGCAAGGGATGTGCGTCAAACCGGCTAGTCCCAGAGCTGCAACGAGATTTTGCCCATTATCGCACACCACCAGGCCGGGCTTGAGGCTCACCAGCAGCAACCACTCGTCGGTCTGTTGTTCTATACCCCACCACAACTCCTGTGCGGTGTGGGGCCTATCCACCAAACATATGAGTTTCAGAATGGCCTGCTGACGTTTGCCCCAGGCTGTGCTGAAGTTGGTGGTAAAGGTGTGTGGCTGACTGGATGAGCAGGTGGAAGAAGAGGAGGAGGTAGCTGAGTAGGAGGAGGTGGCAACAGGAGGCAAAGAATGTTGCCCTGCGATCCTTGGCGGCGGAAGGACGTGCGTCAAACAGCTCTCCGCCTGGGGCCCAGCTGCCACTACATTTACCCAGTGTGCAGTTAGGGAGATATAGCGTCCCTGGCCGTGCTTACTGGTCCACGTATCTGTGGTTAGGTGGACCTTGCCACAGATGGCGTTGCGCAGTGCACACTTGATTTTATCGGATACTTGGTTGTGCAGGGAAGGCACGGCTCTCTTGGAGAAGTAGTGCCGGCTGGGAACAACATACTGTGGGACAGCAAGCGACATGAGCTGTTTGAAGCTGTCTGTGTCCACCAGCCTAAATGACAGCATTTCATAGGCCAGTAGTTTAGAAATGCTGGCATTCAGGGCCAGGGATCGAGGGTGGCTAGGTGGGAATTTACGCTTTCTCTCAAATGTTTGTGAGATGGAGAGCTAAACGCTGCCGTGTGACATGGTTGAGATGCTTGGTGACGGAGGTGGTGGTGGTGTTGGTGGTACATCCCATGTTTGCTGGGCGGCAGGTGCCAACGTTCCTCCAGAGGCGGAGGAAGAGGCCGAGGCGGCAGCAGCAGAAGAGGCCGAGGCGGCAGCAGCAGAAGAGGTAGCAGGGGGAGCCTGAGTGACTTCCTTGTTTTTAAGGTGTTTACTCCACTGCAGTTCATGCTTTGCATGCAGGTGCCTGGTCATGCAGGTTGTGCTAAGGTTCAGAACGTTAATGCCTCGCTTCAGGCTCTGATGGCACAGCATGCAAACCACTCGAGTCTTGTCGTCAGCACATTGTTTGAAGAAGTGCCATGCCAGGGAACTCCTTGAAGCTGCCTTTGGGGTGCTCGGTCCCAGATGGCGGCGGTCAGTAGCAGGCGGAGTCTCTTGGCGGCGGGTGTTCTGCTTTTGCCCACTGCTCCCTCTTTTGCTACGCTGTTGGCTCGGTCTCACGACTGCCTCTTCCTCCGAACTGTGAAAGTCAGTGGCACGACCTTCATTCCATGTGGGGTCAAGGACCTTATCGTCCCCTGCATCGTCTTCCACCCAGTCTTGATCCCTGACCTCCTGTTCAGTCTGCACACTGCAGAAAGACGCAGCAGTTGGCACCTGTGTTTCGTCATCATCAGAGATATGCTGAGGTGGTATTCCCATGTCCTCATCATCAGGAAACATAAGTGGTTGTGCGTCAGTGCATTCTATGTCTTCCACCGCTGGGAAAGGGCTAGGTGGATGCCCTTGGGAAACCCTGCCAGCGGAGTCTTCAAACAGCATAAGAGACTGCTGCATAACTTGCGGCTCAGACAGTTTCTGAGTTTCCCTGGTATGCATGGGGGTGATGGGCTTGGTTTTCAGGCGCCATGTGTGCGCTTTCTGCAGAAGACTGGGTGGGAGATAATGTGAACGTGCTGGATCCACTGTCGGCCACCCAATTGACTAATGCCTGTACCTGCTCAGGCCTTACCATCTTTAGAACGGCATTGGGCCCCATCAAATATCGCTGTAAATTCTGGCAGCTACTGGGACCTGAGGTAGTTGGTACACTAGGACGTGTGGCTGTGGCAGAACGGCCACGTCCTCTCCCAGCACCAGAGGGTCCACTAACACCACCACGACCATGTCCGCGTCCGCGTCCTTTACTAGATGTTTTCCTCATTGTTATCGTTCACCACAACAACAAAAATATTATTTGGCCCAATGTATTGAATTCAAATTCAGGCCTTTTTTTAAAGACACCTAACACTTTCTGGCTATCTATTTAGGTACCGTATTACACTAATACAGGCACAGCAGTAACCACAGACTTAGCTGGATATAAATTTGGGTCTAGTATTTAGGCGCTGGGTGACAGGTATAGGTTTACTGACAGAATTAGACTTGGAAATGCACAGTAGCGTGTGTGTGTGAAGTTATTCAGAATGACCCTATGTGCACCTTGAATCTTATATACCCTTTTAGGGATAGATTTAAAATAGCTCTGATACAGCAGAAACCACTAAATTAGGAAATTGCTAAATTGGGAATTGTATTTCAACCCAGAACAAAAAATGTGCTTTGACGAACACTAAATAACTTGACCAGCCACAGCAGTACAGCAGTAATGACAGATTTAGCTGGATATAAATTTGAGGCCTAGTATTTAGGCACTGGGTGACAGGTATAGGTTTACTGACAGAATTAGACTTGGAAATGCACAGTAGCGTGTGTGTGTGTGAAGTTATTCAGAATGACCCTATGTGCACCTTGAATCTTATATACCCTTTTAGGGATAGATTTAAAATAGCTCTGATACAGCAGAAACCACTAAATTAGGAAATTGCTAAATTGGGAATTGTATTTTAACCCAGAACAAAAAATGTGCTTTGACGAACACTAAATAACTTGACCAGCCACAGCAGTACAGCAGTAACGACAGATTTAGCTGGATATAAATTTGAGGCCTAGTATTTAGGCACTGGGTGACAGGTATAGGTTTACTGACAGAATTAGACTTGGAAATGCACAGTAGCGTGTGTGTGTGTGAAGTTATTCAGAATGACCCTATGTGCACCTTGAATCTTATATACCCTTTTAGGGATAGATTTAAAATAGCTCTGATACAGCAGAAACCACTAAATTAGGAAATTGCTAAATTGGGAATTGTATTTCAACCCAGAACAAAAAATGTGCTTTGACGGACACTAAATAACTTGACCAGCCACAGCAGTACAGCAGTAATGACAGATTTAGCTGGATATAAATTTGAGGCCTAGTATTTAGGCGCTGGGTGACAGGTATAGGTTTACTGACAGAATTAGACTTGGAAATGCACAGTAGCGTGTGTGTGAAGGTATTCAGAATGACCCTATGTGCACCTTGAATCTTATATACCCTTTTAGGGATAGATTTAAAATAGCTCTGATACAGCAGAAACCACTTAATTAGGAAATTGCTAAATTGGGAATTGTATTTCAACCCAGAACAAAAAATGTGCTTTGACAGACACTAAATAACTTGACCAGCCACAGCAGTACAGCAGTAACGACAGATTTAGCTGGATATAAATTTGAGGCCTAGTATTTAGGCGCTGGGTGACAGGTATAGGTTTACTGACAGAATTAGTCTGGTATATGGCCAAAAACTAACCTCACTATTGATGGTTAAATGCACTTGGTGTGACAGCTTGAACAACCACACTATTGAGGGTTAAATGCACTTGGTGACAGCTTGCCCCTGATGTAGTATATGGCCAAAAAATAACCAGACTTTTGATGGTTAAATGCACTTGGTGTGACAGCTTGACCCTGATGTAGGATTTAGCCAAAAAACAACCACACCATTTAGGGTTAAATGCACTAGGTGACAGGCTCAGCTTGCCCCTGATGTAGTATATGCCAAAAAATAACCACACTATTGCTGGTTAAATGCACTTGGTGTGACAGCTTGACCCTGATGTAGGATTTAGCCAAAAAACAACCACACCATTGAGGGTTAAATGCACTTGGTGACAGGCTCAGCTTGCCCCTGATGTAGTATATGGCCAAAAAATAACCACACTTTTGCTGGTTAAATGCACTTAGTGTGACAGCTTGACCCTGATGTAGGATTTAGCCAAAGAACAACCACACCATTGAGGGTTAAATGCACTCGGTGACAGGCTCAGCTTGCCCCTGATGTAGTATATGGCCAAAAAATAACCACACTATTGCTGGTTAAATACACTTGGTGTGACAGCTTGACCCTGATGTAGGATTTAGCCAAAAAACAACCACACCATTGAGGGTTAAATGCAATTGGTGGCAGCTTGTGCTGGCACACCACAAGACACAAAATGGCCGCTTATCACCCCAGAAAAAAGTGACTGAAAAACTCTCTGGGCAGCCTAAAAACAGTGAGCAATTCAATAGCAGAAGTTCAATCATCCACAGCTGCAGATCGATCTCTGAATGAAGTCTTTTGGAGGAGTTAATCACTGCCTAATCTCGCCCTAATGTCGCAGCTGCAACCTCTCCCTATGCTAAGCAGAGCAGAGTGACGGGCGGCGCTATGTGACTCCAGCTTAAATAGAGGCTGGGTCACATGGTGCTCTGGCCAATCACAGCCATGCCAATAGTAGCCATGGCTGTGACGGCCTCTTGGGGCAAGTAGTATGACGCTTGTTGATTGGCTGCTTTGCAGCCTTTCAAAAAGCGCCAAGAAAGCGACGAACACCGAACCCGGACTTTTACGAAAATGTCCGGGTTCGGGTCCGTGTCACGGACACCCCAAAATTCGGTACGAACCCGAACTTTACAGTTCGGGTTCGCTCATCCCTACTCTTAAAGGCTTCCATTTTGCTTTCAATCTGGCCATTCCATTATATTCCGTTTGAAAACAAAATGGCATAACACAAATGTTTATCCACTCTTAGGAACAGTTTGTTTCTGAATACTCAAGCGTACTAAGGAAGAAAGGAAACTCTTGAAAGCTTGTCTTTTAAGTATTTGGTTTATTACAATAAAAAGCGATACCTGCATACCGCAATACTCGCGTATTTTGTTATCTAATTTATATATACTTATTTAGAATTTTTCAGTAGTATGCTTAGCTGGTGAAAATTATTAGTGCCCCCTCATTTTTAACTGTGTATCTTCTGTGTCCCCCCATATATTGATCCTAGAGTCGCCACTGTTGATAGAGAAGATATCCAATTGGATCTTGAACATCACGGGGATGTGCGACATGGTGGGGCAGTATGTGTACACACGCCTACACGTACTGACTGATGGGTCTGCCCCTTCAACTTCTAGGTCTCCAAATTGGGCACATGGCCTGAGCTTGCCCTTTACGCCTTGGAGGTGCTGGCCTGCCCTGCAGCCAGTGTATTGTCTGAACGTGTGTTTAGCACGACTGGAGGGGGTTATTACAGGTTATATTTCCCAATGTTTTTGGGGTGTACCCTAATTTAAAAAAAAAAAATATTAAACCAAAAAACAGTGTAGGCTACTTCCTCCTCCTCCACCGCCGCTTCCACCTACACCGCCACATCCACAACCGTCTCAACGTCCTACTCCAAATGGACATCGTCCTCCTAGATCAAGATTATTATTATTATTATTTTTACGTATTTTATGTTATCTAAAGTCATTTCCCTATCCACATTTGTTTGCAGAGCATTGTCATGCTGTTAACCACATTTTGCTGCCATTTGCAGCCCTCTAGCCCTTTCCATGACATTTGTAGAGCCATTTTAGTGCTCAAAAGTTCAGGTCCCCATTGACTTCAATGGGGTTTGGGTTCGGGGTCAAGTTTGTGTCAACTTTTTTGTGAAGTTCGACCGAACCAGTCGAACCAGAACATCCATGTATCCGCTAAACTCTAGCAATGGATTATTGAGCAAATGCTGACCGAGTGAAGGTGTATGCTCCAGAGACAGGATCTCTTTTTTGTGGGTTATTGTTCTGACGTTTTAGAGTAAGGGGAAATTAATCAGTGACTCTGTCCGGAGGGCCCTACTTGTATACACGTTTAATACAACAGGTTTTGATAACATCTATGTGGAATCAGCTGGCGACGGTGTAAATGGAGTGTGCTTCTTCTTAACACTAACATCGACCTGTAAGGCTGAGTTCATACTTGAGTTATTTGGGCAGTTTTAGCCCTGTGACTGCCCAAATAAGTGAAGTGTGCAGTAATTCTAAGAGCAACTCCTGTCATCTACATGTCATACGGACTCAGTATTATTTCACTACCAAAGCAGACTGCCTATGCGTGTTCCTACAAGCCACAGTGTTCTACGCCACTATAGGCTCTCAGCAGCAATTTGACATGTACCCCATGCCCAGAATAGATGAACTAATTGATAATTGAGAGGCTTTGGAAAGCAAGGTACATCACAACCCTTGACCTTACAAAGAGTTATTGGCAGATACCATTGTCAGATGGGGCTAATGAAAAGATGGCATTCTCCACTGCAGAGGGACTGTTCCAGTACACAGTGATGCCGTTCTGGTTACATGGAGCCCCTGCCACTTTTCAGAGGTTGATGGACCTAATCTTGAGGCCAAATCTTGAATACGTTGCTGCTTACCTTGATGATGTGGTAATTTTTTCAACTGATTGGAAAATTCACCTCTGGAAAGGGCAGTCCGTGATAGACTCCATTAGTGATGCTGACCTAACCATAAACCCTGAGAAGTGTGCAGTAGGGCTAGAGGATGCAAAATACCTGGGCTACATTATCGGTTAAGGGCTGGTTAAACCCCAGGTCGATAAAGTAGAGGCAATTCAAAACTGGCCTAAGCCCTTAACAAAAAAACATGTCAGGGCCTTCCTTGGCATAACTGGGTATTACCGTCGGTTCATACCAAATTTTGCCTCGATGGCAACACCAGTGATTGACTTAACAAAATTCCCTAAGTCAATAATGTTGAAGTGAACCCCAGAGGCAGAAAAGGCTTTTCAGAACTTAAAGTCTGCCCTCTGTCAACAACTAGTGCTCATTTCTAGTGTTGAAAACAAATATTTTCGAATAGCGCATTTTTATTGCAAATATTGCCACTTCAAGAATTTGCAAATATTTAGAATATTTTGAATGCACATAGGCAAACTGTTGTAATTCCTACACCGTTCACCTGATTTGGATGTAAATACCCTCAAATTAAAGCTGACAGTCTGCAGTTACAGCACATCTTGTTTGTATCATTTCAAATCCATTGTGGTGGTGTATAGAGCCAAAAATGTTAGAATTGTGTTGATGTCCCAATATTTATGGACCTGGCTGTAGTGCTATATATTCGTTATATCGAATATTCAGCATTTTTTTCTATCTGAACACATGATTCCTCTCTGCTTCTTGCTTGTGGGCCAATGAGAAGGAAGCAATGTCAAGTTTACAACAATACTTAGTGCACCAATTAGTAATCTGTAGTCAGACCTGCTAAAATGTGAAGTTGCACATAGTGAGAAAAAATATTCTAATCACTGCCGATTAATGCAATCGCAAATATATTGGAGCATTTGACTCTATCTGCATACTAAGCTATTCTAATGTTCTGCCGTGCCAACCATTTTCTCCAGTCTCAGGAAACTTATACCAGCTTGGAAAATGTTGCCAAAGTGACCCATGCCTGTATTTCGCGTTACGTGATTTTTACATTGCCGATTTTTCGCATTTAATAAAATAATCTCAAATTCTTAAAAGCTCATCACTACTCATTTCCCTGGATTTTGGAAAGGAGTTTCTGGTCCAGACTGATGCGTCTGATACAGGCATGGGAGAGGTCCTGTCACAAGGGATGAATGGGGAGGAGCACCCAGTGATCTACCCAAACAGGAAGTTGACCCCGGCAGAGAAAAATTATGCTCTAGTGGAACGAGAATGTCTGCCCATTAAATGGGCTCTGGAGTCACTTAAATATTACCTGCTGGGTAGAAAATTTCTGTTGGTGACAAATCATGCTACTTTACCTGGATGAAACAAAACAAGGTGAAAAATGCAAGAGTGACAAGGTGCAAAATTTTTATTTCAAGGTTGAACATAGGCCCGGGAAATTGCAGGGAAACACAGATGCTTTGTTCATGATGAACTGTATGGTTCCTGGAGAAGAGGGGGGGGGGGGGAGATATATGGTAAAGTGTACAGAACATTATTGGAAGGGGTGTTTATCTCTCCCAGGTTCCTCAAATGGTAAGTAAAATCCAGAAAGCTAAAGTGGTTTCAGCAAGGTGTAGCTTGCTGAGACAGTCTTGTTTAAAAGATTTGGGACTGGGTAGGTAGTCCCCAGTCCACCCCCATTCCAGGGCAGGTTTTCCACTAGCCTAAGGGATCCCCAGGTGTAGCTAGCTGGGATCAATAGGGGGGAATAAAAACACATCCCAGGCTGAGAAAGTTATGCCTGGAAGAAGTCTAGGAAGCTGGCTAGTAGGATTGTAACAGTACCTTTGTTGTCTGTGAAGGTTCTCATTTATCCAGGTCATGGTATATATCTGTAAAGAATAATTCAAGGCAACTGGACGTACTGTAGATTTCTTGAAAACGTACTGTAGATTTCTTGAAAAAGAACGAGTGAAACGTTTTCAAAAAATCTACAGTACGTCCAGTTGCCTTGAATTATTCTTTACAGATATAGTACCTTTGTTCTTTTCTTTAGACTTGCACCAGCAGGAAAAACAAAGTTTAATTCATATGCAAATTAGCACTTGCAAGTGCCCAGGGGCGGCGTTCAGTGTGTAAGTACCCAGGCTGCTCTGCCTTCTTTTCACTTTACTTCTCCCCAGCCTCTGCCTTTGCCCTATCGATGAGGCAAGAGACTAGGAGGGTGGGCAAAGGCAGAGGCAATTATGTGGAACGGGTGCGGACAAATTCATTCTCTATGGGGCAGGAATGAATGCGGACAGCACACAGGGATTGAAAAAAATGAAGGTAAAAATCAACTTCTGTCAACTGCAGGGGTGGGAGGGAGTGTGACTTTCTCCCTGCAGCTTATACTCGGACATCACACTACTGCTGTCTTAAGCTCCATTCAGACGTCTGTAGTGCATTGTGGATCTGCAAATTGCTGATCCGCAATACACCCGGTAGGCACCCCCATAGAAATACCTATTCTTGTCCGCAATTGCAAACAAAAATAGGACATGCTCTATTTTTTTTCTGGAGCTGTAGATCGGAAGATCGGGGCCGAGCTCCAGAAATGTGGATGCGGACAGCACACTGTGGGCTGTCCGCATTCATTAATGCCCCATAGAGAATGAATTTGTCCGCACCCGTTCCACATAATTGCGGAACGGATACGGAGCCATTCTACAGACGTGTGAATGGACCCTTAGAGTTAGCTGTTCAAAAGACACGCCCACAATATGGTTAGGCCATGCCCCCCCCCTACTCCTCAGCTGACTGAGATTGAAAAAATGAGCTGCAGAGGTGGGAGGGAGGGTAACTTTCTACTTGCAGCTTCCAGCTGACACTCAGACAGTAAAGTTGCTGCTGTCTTAGAGTGAGCTGTTCAAAAGGATACGCCCCTGATCCAGTAAAGGACACTACTGTTAAGGGGACAGGCCCCTGTGAAGGACAATGTGAAGGGGGTGGTATGCTGTGAAAGTCACTGTTAACGGGGAAGGCTGCTGTAAAGGTCAAAGTTAAGGGGGTGGGCTGCTGTTGAGGTCCAATATTAAGGGACGGGGTACTGTGGGGGGTCAGTGTTAAGGGGTGGGGGGCTGTGCAGGTCACTGTTTTGGGGGTGGGGTGTTGTAGACATCACTGTTATAGTGGATAGTGTTGATATCTTTTAACAACACACACAAACATTAAATTAAATAGATTAAATATACCCGAGCAAAGTTGGGTACTTCAGCTAGTGTATATATATATTTGTGGTCATGGCTAAATACGAACTTGGGCAGCGCGCCTGCCTGGAACCTAAACCGGCTGGTGTGTGCCTGGAGCCGGGTATGAGAGCAGCCTAAAAGGGGGCTACCCTAAGGAGGACCCTTGAAATGAAGGGAATGGATGGGTGGGTCCATGAACCGGAACGCCTACTAAGGTGAGGGAAGAGGGGTTTATAAAGGCTCAAGCCCCTCCCACAAATGCAAGCTGAACTTCAGCCTTACCAACTTGTGGTCATGGCTAAATACGAACTTGGGCAGCGCGCCTGCCTAGAACCTAAACCGGCTGGTGTGTGCCTGGAGCCGGGTACGAGAGCAGCCTAAAAGGGGGCAAAAATGACATCAACATAGTTAAGGTGCAAGACTTTATTACGTTATAACACCAATGACCGAAACGCCTGCGAAATCTCCACCTGTGGGTTAGGTATGTATCTGGTGAAGCAAGACGAACGCCACCTTCCCATCTTTCGGATGACATGGGCGGGGACCCCCTGCCGGGAAGCCGCGGAAGCCGCTACAATGCGGAAGGAATGGCCGGATATAGCGCCAGGGTCAAACCCCAAGCCAGCAGCAACCGTGCGGATGTGGCTGATGAACTGGGCCGCGGTGAGAGCGCCATTGAGATGTGGTAGTAGAGGGCTGTGAGGTGGAGCATCCTGGAGGGCGAGCATGAGCTGGCCAAACACCTGTACCGGGCACCATTTATTACCAGTCGGGATAAACTGAACCTCCACTGGGGGGCCTGTTTGACTAGTCTTGGTGGAAATTAACTTCAGCGTGTAATGGTCTAGATTCCGCACCAGCTGTTCTCTGTGCAGACTGCACCGTCCTGCCGTACTGCAAGTGAACTCGCCTGGCCTAAGGAAGCCGTAAAAGGCCAAATACATGGCAGCTTTAAAAACCAAGCTGGAGAAGGGCTCAAAAGGAGCACCATCCAGGGCTGAAGACAATCTCCGGAACATCTCCCCAGTGAAGCTCTGTCTGCGGGACGGGGGATTGGACCTACCCTTCTGGACCCCTCGCAAGGTGGCCTTGATTGAGTGCGCAGAAAAAATGGACCCGCCCCCTGGGTTGCGGAGCATAGTGTGGTGTTGGACGCCCACCAGGTACAACTTAATGGTGTTGTAGGAGAGGTGTAACTGGTGGTAACAATGGGCAATGAAGGCCATGATGTAAGGAATGTCCGCCAGGCCAGCCTGCGGGTGCAGACGCGAAAACTCCTGGAAAGTTCTCAGGCCTGAAAGATAGTTCCTGGCCGTATTGGGGGCGAGGGACTGCTGCGCCAGGTCTCTTGCCGAAGAGACGAGCATGCCTAGTCCATTGTCAAGGAACTGAAAGCCGGGGTGGGATATCTGAGCGGCTCGGCCTCCGGCATGACCTGAAAAAAGAGTGCAAAATTAAACCGGGATACTGCGTCAGCTGCCACATTTTGCTCACCCGGAATGTGGCTACAATGCACATGGAAGTTGTGTGACAGGGCCAGCCAAACCAGCTGGCGTAATAGTGCCATGATTTTGGGGGACTTGGCCCTGCCCTTGGCTAAGATGTCAACCAAGGCCTGGTTGTCTGTCACAAACATCACTGGCAAGTTAGCCCAGAGGTGACCCCATGCCTGGGCCGCTGCAACGATGGGGTACAACTCCAACAGGGAGGAGGTGTGGATGGACTCGGCCTCTTCTAGGATTGCAGTGGGCCAGCGGTCCGCTAGCCAACGGGTACCCCAAATGGCTGCGTAGTCGGACTGGTAGACTCATGCCCAGGGCCCACCCCTGGCGGGGCCAGGACCGTGCAGCAACCGGGAGATCCTAACCTCTTCTACCCCCTTTCCCCTATCAGGCCTGGCTGCCTGTGAGCCTGCGCTCCACGTGGAATGCAAGCCGACACCGCAGCCAGGGAGGCCGGCCAGGGGGTGAGTGACGGAAGGCGAGTGTGTTCCACCCCGGAACGCACGCCTCCGTGCGCCGTCTTCTAGGCAGAAGGAGCGGAAAATCGGGCAACCAGCCTCCCCCCACGGACCCCCCCCCCCAGGATGGCTAGGTTGCAGAGGTGTGTTCCTCACTGCTGAGCCGCCCGCCGCCGGAAGCATGGAGAGCGGAGACCGGCACAAGGAAGCGCGTGTGTTCCACCCTGGAATGCACGCCTCCGTGCGCCGTCCTCGGAAGAAGGGGTGAGCCGGCCAGCCATGTCCTCCACCCATGACCCCCCAGTACGGAAAGAGCCGTGCTGGCTCCGAGATGCGCTCCCCGCCGCCGAGCCGCCGGAAAGTCAGGGAGACGGGCGGTGACGAGAACCCGGAAGCGCGTGCGTTCCACGCTGGAACTCACCCGCTGAATGAAGCGGTAAGAAGGAGCTGGAAGGGGCTCCGCTTGTGAGTTCCGTTCAAAGGCTCTCACAAGCGGCCCCGAACGCTTCCGTCCAGCCCTAATGCATTCTGAGTGGATGCGGATCCGCTCAGAATGCATCAGTCTGGCAGCGTTTGGCCTCCGCTCCGCTCAGCAGGCGGACACCTGAACGCTGCTTGCAGCGTTCGGGTGTCCGCCTGGCCGTGCGGAGGCAAACGGATCCGTCCAGACTTACAATGTAAGTCAATAGGGACGGATCAGTTTGAATATGACACACTATGGCTCAATTTTCAAACGGATCCGTCCCCCATTGACTTTCAATGTAAAGTCTGGACGGATCCGTCTGAGGCTACTTTCACACTTAGAATTTTTTTTACAATATAATGCAGACGGATCCGTTCTGAACGGATCCACCGTCTGCATTATATGAGCGGATCCGTCTCAGACGGATCCGCTCTGAACGCAAGTGTGAAAGTAGCCTAAACAGTTTTATTTAATTTAATTTACGCGGCAAATGAAAAGTTTGCAGTACTATATCTTGGTATCTTTGTTTTACTTCTGAACTCCTGTTTGATAGCTATACTGTCTCTGGTGTCTCCCTTTTCTGTTAGAATCAGGAGGCTCATGTCTTGCTATGTGAGAAACTAGACTATGACTCAGGCCGATAGAACTGTTGAGTTAATAGTTCACAGAGTGACAGCTGAGCCTTCTCCCTAAGGTATCAGTCACACTGTCACTGTCAAGAATGGACATTTTTTTACTCTGATATACATGAATTCTGTGTGGAAAGATTTTCTGGTCATCAAAGATAGGTATTTTTTTATATTTACCAAGGTAAGATCTGAAAAGTAAATTAATGAAACGGACTAAGTTCACATTAGGTCAACGTATATCTAACAACAAATGAAAATTCTGACAGCATAATACCTAGCCAAAAGCCATTACCTACATATCATAGGGATAGATAAAAGGAGTCTGACATATAATATTTTATGCTTATTATCAGGCATGTGTATGTTGCATTAGAATTTCATTTTTACCTTGCCCGTTAATATGAATACATCTCTGAGGTATTCCAATAATTTGTTGCAAAATGAAATGTCATATATTTGACAATTTATTTTTTATTATTTCATGTTTTATTATTTATCAGGCATGGTAAGTATAGCAGGTGTGCAAATTAATTTATATTGTCCAGTTGAAAAAGAATATAAATAAATATGTTAAACCTATTATGTGCATTTAAAGGGGATATCCAGAATTACAAAAATGTGTCTGCTTTTATCTACAAACAGTGCCATATGTGTCCTTAGGTAGTGTGTGGTATTGTAACTGAACCCCATTCACTTCAGTACAGCTAATTTGCAATACCAGACCAGTCTATGTACAAACTTAGCAGTTTTTACAAAACAAGCTGGTTTTCTAATCTTGTAAAAATCCCAACCTTGCCAGCAACTTGTTTATCTGACATATGAGACTATCTGACTTATGAGATACAAGTAATAAATATACCTGGTTGCATGAAAGGTAGAGTAGGCCAAGCTTCTTGTCCTCAAACTCAAATGCAAACTGCTCTGACGCCAGTATAGCATTGATTTTAATGGTGGCTGCATTGAATACTGTACTGCTCATGTACTGAAGCTTCATTTGATCAGAATTACCCTTAAGCAATGTTCTATGCCTCAACTTGCCCTTTTTCCGACTATTATTTTATCTTGAATATTATCCTGCTTGACTTATACATTCCTCGATCACTTGATGACCCAGCCTGATGGCTGAAGGAAAAAAAATCCTTAAAGGGAATCTGTCAGCAGTTTTGGCAGAGCTAAAGTAGGGACCAGGGAGAGCAATACATTATATACCTTTTGTGTATGTTTGTTTTTCATCATGAGCGGTGTGAATATTAACTTTTAGTCTGCCAGATTCTACCTCAGCAAGTGAACAGGGTGGGGCTTCCCTGTGAAGTGCTCTCTGATTTCTGCCTTGATCTGCTTCACAGCACCTCCCATCTGCTCTGACAACTGTAGTGGTCTCCTAATTGTATGATATATGAGTTACTCAAAACAGTGGAAGGGGCAGAAAGCACTTAAAAGTGAAGCCCCACCCTGGGCTTTTGCTGGATCCAAATCTGGTAATGATTGATTTCCCTATTATGAAGCCATATTATATTATTTCAAGAGGGAGTATACAAAGTTGCATCAATTCCATAGTAAGACGCAACATAGACTGTATGTACCTTATATAGCTTTGCCAAGTACATGAGGCCTTACTGAGCAGGAAATGTTTAATTCTTTGCTGTTGTACCACAGTTGCTAACTTTTCGTAATTATTGTACATTTTCTGCAGTCCCATCAGTCATTATTAGATCACTCTTGTAAAGTGAGTAATTTTGATAACTGTAACACTATAATAGTAAAATTGCTATAATGAGAAATCTGTAATATAATATTTTTAAGGGCTTCAATCTGGTATTTCAGTTTAAGCATATTATAAATTAGTATTTAGATTGCATGTATTTCCTGTTAATATAAGTATATATTGGGTGAAAAAGGCATTCTATGTTTCTTTTCTGAGTCTATGATATTCTGTCAGCTTCAAAGATATTGTACAGAGACATTTAGCTGTAATACCCTGATAGGGATTCAGTTTAAGTATCAATTTACTCTGTCAGACAAGATACCATTTTACAAACATACCTTAACCAAATGTTTCATGACAGTTATTGCTGAAGAAGGAATTGTTAACTGCTAACCAGAATCACAAGGCCCATTATTCTCTCTGTTATCTTCCATCTGTAGCAGGAAAGATTTTAAATGATGCTACCTATCAACTATTGCTCAGTGCTTTTTTAAAAAGAAAACTAATGTTTGGCATTCCATAATTACCATTGTCAGAACCCTGGCTAAATTAATTATTCTATATCATATATCACATTCATTAATACCATACACCCAATGGTATACAATATTTTTTAATGTAAAATATAATATAAAATGTATTATTTGTGATTAATTAGTTTCAGTGAAGTCAGAATGGTTAATTAAAGAATTGGGGTTAAACTCCATTAAGGGCTGAGGACTAGAGTTGAGCGAACACCTGGATGTTCGGGTTCGAGAAGTTCGGCCGAACATCCCGGAAATGTTCGGGTTCGGGATCCGAACCCGATCCGAACTTCGTCCCGAACCCGAACCCCATTGAAGTCAATGGGGACCCGAACTTTTCGGCACTAAAAAGGCTGTAAAACAGCACAGGAAAGAGCTAGAGGGCTGCAAAAGGCAGCAACATGTAGGTAAATCCCCTGCAAACAAATGTGGATAGGGAAATGAATAAAAATAAAAATTAAATAAATAAAAATTAACCAAAATCAATTGGAGAGAGGTTCCATAGCAGAGAATCTGGCTTCCCGTCACCCACCACTGGAACAGTCCATTCTCAGATATTTAGGCCCCGGCACCCAGGCAGAGGAGAGAGGTCCCGTAACAGAGAATCTGTCTTCATGTCAGCAGAGAATTAGTCTGCATGTCATAGCAGAGAATGAGGCTTCACGTCAGCCACCACTGCAACAGTCCATTGGCATATATTTAGGCCCAGCACCCAGGCAGAGGAGGGAGGTCCCGTAACAGAGAATCTGTCTTCATGTCAGCAGAGAATTAGTCTGCATGTCATAGCAGAGAATGAGGCTTCACGTCAGCCACCACTGCAACAGTCCATTGGCATATATTTAGGCCCAGCACACACACAGGCAGAGGAGAGAGGTCCCGTAACAGAGAATCTGGCTTCATGTCAGCAGAGAATCAGTCTGCATGTCATAGCAGAGAATGAGGCTTCACGTCAGCCACCACTGCAACAGTCCATTGGCATATATTTAGGCCCAGCACACACACAGGCAGAGGAGAGAGGTCCCGTAACAGAGGATCTGGCTTCATGTCAGCAGAGAATCAGTCTGCATGTCATAGCAGAGAATCAGGCTTCACGTCAGCCACCACTGCAACAGTCCATTGTCATAAATTTAGGCCCAGCACCCAGGCAGAGGAGAGAGGTCCCGTAACAGACAATCTGGCTTCATGTCAGCAGAGAATTAGTCTGCATGTCATAGCAGAGAATGAGGCTTCACGTCAGCCACCACTGCAACAGTCCATTGGCATATATTTAGGCCTAGCACACAGGCAGAGGAGAGAGGTCCCGTAACAGACAATCTGGCTTCATGTCAGCAGAGAATCAGTCTGCATGTCATAGCAGAGAATGAGGCTTCACGTCACCCACCACTGCAACAGTCCATTGGCATATATTTAGGCCTAGCACACAGGCAGAGCAGAGAGGTCCCGTAACAGACAATCTGGCTTCATGACAGCAGAGAATCAGTCTGCATGTCATAGCAGAGAATGAGGCTTCACGTCACCCACCACTGCAACAGTCCATTGGCATATATTTAGGCCTAGCACACAGGCAGAGCAGAGAGGTCCCGTAACAGACGATCTGGCTTCATGTCAGCAGAGAATCAGTCTGCATGTCATAGCAGAGAATGAGGCTTCACGTCACCCACCACTGCAACAGTCCATTGGCATATATTTAGGCCTAGCACACAGGCAGAGCAGAGAGGTCCCGTAACAGACAATCTGGCTTCATGTCAGCAGAGAATCAGTCTGCATGTCATAGCAGAGAATCAGGCTTCACGTCAGCCACCACTGCAACAGTCCATTGTCATAAATTTAGGCCCAGCACCCAGGCAGAGGAGAGAGGTCCCGTAACAGACAATCTGGCTTCATGTCAGCAGAGAATTAGTCTGCATGTCATAGCAGAGAATCAGGCTTCATGTCAGCCACCACTGCAACAGTCCATTGGCATATATTTAGGCCTAGCACACAGGCAGAGGAGAGGTTCATTCAACTTTGGGTAGCCTCGCAATATAATGGTAAAATGAAAATAAAAATAGGATTGAATGAGGAAGTGCCCTGGAGTCCAATAATATATGGTTATGGGGAGGTAGTTAATGTCTAATCTGGACAAGGGACGGACAGGTCCTGTGGGATCCATGCCTGGTTCATTTTTATGAACGTCAGCTTGTCCACATTGGCTGTAGACAGGCGGCTGCGTTTGTCTGTAATGACGCCCCCTGCCGTGCTGAATACACGTTCAGACAAAACGCTGGCTGCCGGGCAGGCCAGCACCTCCAAGGCATAAAAGGCTAGCTCTGGCCACGTGGACAATTTAGAGACCCAGAAGTTGAATGGGGCCGAACCATCAGTCAGTACGTGGATTGGTGTGCACACGTACTGTTCCACCATGTTAGTGAAATGTTGCCTCCTGCTAACACGTTGCGTATCAGGTGGTGGTGCAGTTAGCTGTGGCGTGTTGACAAAAGTTTTCCACATCTCTGCCATGCTAACCCTGCCCTCAGAGGAGCTGGCCGTGACACAGCTGCCTTGGCGACCTCTTGCTCCTCCTCTGCCTTGGCCTTGGGCTTCCACTTGTTCCCCTGTGACATTTGGGAATGCTCTCAGTAGCGCGTCTACCAACGTGCGCTTGTACTCGCGCATCTTCCTATCACGCTCCAGTGCAGGAAGTAAGGTGGGCACATTGTCTTTGTAGCGTGGATCCAGCAGGGTGGCAACCCAGTAGTCCGCACAGGTTAAAATGTGGGCAACTCTGCTGTCGTTGCGCAGGCACTGCAGCATGTAGTCGCTCATGTGTGCCAGGCTGCCCAGGGGTAAGGACAAGCTGTCCTCTGTGGGAGGCGTATCGTCATCGTCCTGCCTTTCCCCCCAGCCACGCACCAGTGATGGACCCGAGCTGCGTTGGGTGCCACCCCGCTGTGACCATGCTTCATCCTCATCCTCCTCCACCTCCTCCTCATCCTCGTCCTCCTCGTCCTCCAGTAGTGGGCCCTGGCTGGCCACATTTGTACCTGGCCTCTGCTGTTGCCAAAAACCTCCCTCTGAGTCACTTCGAAGAGACTGGCCTGAAAGTGCTAAAAATGACCCCTCTTCCTCCTCCTCCTCCTCCTCCTGGGCCACCTCCTCTTCCATCATCGCCCTAAGTGTTTTCTCAAGGAGACATAGAAGTGGTATTGTAACGCTGATAACGGTGTCATCGCCACTGGCCATGTTGGTGGAGTACTCGAAACAGCGCAACAGGGCACACAGGTCTCGCATGGAGGCCCAGTCATTGGTGGTGAAGTGGTGCTGTTCTGTAGTGCGACTGACCCGTGCGTGCTGCAGCTGAAACTCCACTATGGCCTGCTGCTGCTCGCACAGTCTGTCCAGCATGTGCAAGGTGGAGTTCCACCTGGTGGGCACGTCGCATATGAGGCGGTGAGCGGGAAGGCCGAAGTTACGCTGTAGCGCAGACAGGCGAGCAGCAGCAGGATGTGAACGCCGGAAGCGCGAACAGACGGCCCGCACTTTATGCAGCAGCTCTGACATGTCGGGGTAGTTGTGAATGAACTTCTGCACCACCAAATTCAGCACATGCGCCAAGCAAGGGATGTGCGTCAAATTGGCTAGTCCCAGAGCTGCAACGAGATTTCGCCCATTATCACACACCACCAGGCCGGGCTTGAGGCTCACCGGCAGCAACCACTCGTCGGTCTGTTGTTCAATACCCCGCCACAACTCCTGTGCGGTGTGGGGCCTGTCCCCCAAACATATGAGTTTCAGAATGGCCTGCTGACGTTTACCCCGGGCTGTGCTGAAGTTGGTGGTGAAGGTGTGTGGCTGACTGGATGAGCAGGTGGAAGAAGAGGAGGAGGAAGCCGAGAAGGAGGAGGTGGCAACAGGAGGCAAAGAATGTTGCCCTGCGATCCTTGGCGGCGGAAGGACGTGCGCCAAACAGCTCTCCGCCTGGGGCCCAGCTGCCACTACATTTACCCAGTGTGCAGTTAGGGAGATATAGCGTCCCTGGCCGTGCTTACTGGTCCACGTATCTGTGGTTAGGTGGACCTTGCTACAGATGGCGTTGCGCAGTGCACACTTGATTTTATCGGATACTTGGTTGTGCAGGGAAGGCACGGCTCTCTTGGAGAAGTAGTGCCGGCTGGGAACAACATACTGTGGGACAGCAAGCGACATGAGCTGTTTGAAGCTGTCTGTGTCCACCAGCCTAAATGACAGCATTTCATAGGCCAGTAGTTTAGAAATGCTGGCATTCAGGGCCAGGGATCGAGGGTGGCTAGGTGGGAATTTACGCTTTCTATCAAATGTTTGTGAGATGGAGAGCTGAACGCTGGCGTGTGACATGGTTGAGACGCTTGGTGACGGAGGTGGTGGTGGTGTTGGTGGTACATTCCCTGTTTGCTGGGCGGCAGGTGCCAACGTTCCTCCAGAGGCGGAGGAAGAGGCCGAGGCGGCAGCAGCAGAATAGGCCGAGGCGGCAGCAGCAGAAGAGGTAGCAGGGGGAGCCTGAGTGACTTCCTTGGTTTTAAGGTGTTTACTCCACTGCAGTTCATGCTTTGCATGCAGGTGCCTGGTCATGCAGGTTGTGCTCAGGTTCAGAACGTTAATGCCTCGCTTCAGGCTCTGATGGCACAGCGTGCAAACCACTCGGGTCTTGTCATCAGCACATTGTTTGAAGAAGTGCCATGCCAGGGAACTCCTTGAAGCTGCCTTTGGGGTGCTCGGTCCCAGATGGCGGCGGTCAGTAGCAGGCGGAGTCTCTTGGCGGCGGGTGTTCTGCTTTTGCCCACTGCTCCCTCTTTTGCTACGCTGTTGGCTCGGTCTCACCACTGCCTCTTCCTCCGAACTGTGAAAGTCAGTGGCACGAACTTCATTCCATGTGGGGTCTAGGACCTCATCGTCCCCTGCATCGTCTTCCACCCAGTCTTGATCCCTGACCTCCTGTTCAGTCTGCACACTGCAGAAAGACGCAGCAGTTGGCACCTGTGTTTCGTCATCATCAGAGACATGCTGAGGTGGTATTCCCATGTCCTCATCATCAGGAAACATAAGTGGTTGTGCGTCAGTGCATTCTATGTCTTTCACCGCTGGGGAAGGGCTAGGTGGATGCCCTTGGGAAACCCTGCCAGCGGAGTCTTCAAACAGCATAAGAGACTGCTGCATAACTTGAGGCTGAGACAGTTTCCCTGGTATGCATGGGGGTGATGTGACAGACTGATGGGGTTGGTTTTCAGGCGCCATCTGTGCGCTTTCTGCAGAAGACTGGGTGGGAGATAATGTGAACGTGCTGGATCCACTGTCGGCCACCCAATTGACTAATTCCTGTACCTGCTCAGGCCTTACCATCCTTAGAACGGCATTGGGCCCCACCATATATCGCTGTAAATTCTGGCGGCTACTGGGACCTGAGGTAGTTGGTACACTAGGACGTGTGGATGTGGCAGAACGGCCACGTCCTCTCCCAGCACCAGAGGGTCCACTAACACCACCACGACCATGTCCACGTCCGCGTCCCTTACTAGATGTTTTTCTCATTGTTATGGTTCACCACAACAACAAATATATTATTTGGCCCAATGTATTGTATTCAAATTCAGCGGGATATAAATTTGAGGCCTAGTATTTAGGCGCTGGGTGACCGGTATGGATTTAGTGACAGAATTAGACTTGGAAATGCACAGAAGCGTGTGTGTGAAGTTATTCTGAATGACCCAATGTGCACCTTGAATATTATATACCCTTTTAGGGATAGATTTCAAATAGCTCTGATATAGCAGAAACCACTAAATTATGAAATTGCTAAATTGGGAATTGTATTTCAACCCAGAACAAAAAATGTGCTTTGACGGACACTAAATAACTTTCCCAGCCACAACAGGACAGCGTTAACGAGAGATTTAGCAGGATATAAATTTGAGGCCTAGTATTTAGGCGCTGGGTGACAGGTATGGGTTTAGTGACAGAATTAGACTTAGAAATACACAGTAGCGGGTGTGTGTGAAGTTATTCTGAATGACCCAATGTGCACCTTGAATATTATATACCCTTTTAGGGATAGATTTCAAATAGCTCTGATATAGCAGAAACCACTAAATTATGAAATTGCTAAATTGGGAATTGTATTTCAACCCAGAACAAAAAATGTGCTTTGACGGACACTAAATAACTTTCCCAGCCACAACAGGACAGCGTTAACGAGAGATTTAGCAGGATATAAATTTGAGGCCTAGTATTTAGGCGCTGGGTGACAGGTATGGGTTTAGTGACAGAATTAGACTTAGAAATACACAGTAGCGGGTGTGTGTGAAGTTATTCTGAATGACCCAATGTGCACCTTGAATATTATATACCCTTTTAGGGATAGATTTCAAATAGCTCTGATATAGCAGAAACCACTAAATTATGAAATTGCTAAATTGTGAATTGTATTTCAACCCAGAACAAAAAATGTGCTTTGACGGACACTAAATAACTTTCCCAGCCACAACAGGACAGCGTTAACGAGAGATTTAGCAGGATATAAATTTGAGGCCTAGTATTTAGGCGCTGGGTGACAGGTATGGGTTTAGTGACAGAATTAGACTTAGAAATACACAGTAGCGGGTGTGTGTGAAGTTATTCTGAATGACCCAATGTGCACCTTGAATATTATATACCCTTTTAGGGATAGATTTCAAATAGCTCTGATATAGCAGAAACCACTAAATTATGAAATTGCTAAATTGGGAATTGTATTTCAACCCAGAACAAAAAATGTGCTTTGACGGACACTAAATAACTTTCCCAGCCACAACAGGACAGCGTTAACGAGAGATTTAGCAGGATATAAATTTGAGGCCTAGTATTTAGGCGCTGGGTGACAGGTATGGGTTTAGTGACAGAATTAGACTTAGAAATACACAGTAGCGGGTGTGTGTGAAGTTATTCTGAATGACCCAATGTGCACCTTGAATATTATATACCCTTTTAGGGATAGATTTCAAATAGCTCTGATATAGCAGAAACCACTAAATTATGAAATTGCTAAATTGGGAATTGTATTTCAACCCAGAACAAAAAATGTGCTTTGACGGACACTAAATAACTTTCCCAGCCACAACAGGACAGCGTTAACGAGAGATTTAGCAGGATATAAATTTGAGGCCTAGTATTTAGGCGCTGGGTGACAGGTATGGGTTTAGTGACAGAATTAGACTTGGAAATACACAGTAGCGGGTGTGTGTGAAGTTATTCTGAATGACCCAATGTGCACCTTGAATATTATATACCCTTTTAGGGATAGATTTCAAATAGCTCTGATATAGCAGAAACCACTAAATTATGAAATTGCTAAATTGGGAATTGTATTTCAACCCAGAACAAAAAATGTGCTTTGACGGACACTAAATAACTTTCCCAGCCACAACAGGACAGCGTTAACGAGAGATTTAGCAGGATATAAATTTGAGGCCTAGTATTTAGGCGCTGGGTGACAGGTATGGGTTTAGTGACAGAATTAGACTTGGAAATACACAGTAGCGGGTGTGTGTGAAGTTATTCTGAATGACCCAATGTGCACCTTGAATATTATATACCCTTTTAGGGATAGATTTCAAATAGCTCTGATATAGCAGAAACCACTAAATTATGAAATTGCTAAATTGGGAATTGTATTTTAACCCAGAACAAGAAATGTGCTTGAACGGACACTAAATAACTCGCCCAGCTACAGCACTAAGGACAGATTTAGCTGGATATAAATTTGAGGCCTAGTATTTAGGCGCTGGGTGACAGGTATGGGTTTAGTGACAGAATTAGACTTGGAAATGCACAGTAGCGGGTGTGTGAAGTTATTCTGAATGTCCCTATGTGCACCTTCAATATGATCTACCCTTTTAGGGATAGATTTCAAATAGCTCTGATATAGCAGAAACCACTAAATTATGAAATTGCTAAATTGGGAATTGTATTTCAACCCAGAACAAGAAATGTGCTTGAACGGACACTAAATAAGTCGCCCAGCTACAGCACTAACGACAGATTTAGCTGGATATGAATTTGAGGCCTAGTATTTAGGCGCTGGGTGACAGGTATGGGTTTAGTGACAGAATTAGACTTGGAAATACACAGTAGCGGGTGTGTGTGAAGTTATTCTGAATGACCCAATGTGCACCTTGAATATTATATACCCTTTTAGGGATAGATTTCAAATAGCTCTGATATAGCAGAAACCACTAAATTATGAAATTGCTAAATTGGGAATTGTATTTCAACCCAGAACAAGAAATGTGCTTGAACGGACACTAAATAACTCGCCCAGCTACAGCACTAACGACAGATTTAGCTGGATATGAATTTGAGGCCTAGTATTTAGGCGCTGGGTGACAGGTATGGGTTTAGTGACAGAATTAGACTTGGAAATGCACAGTAGCGGGTGTGTGAAGTTATTCTGAATGACCCTATGTGCACCTTGAATATTATATACCCTTTTAGGGATAGATTTCAAATAGCTCTGATACAGCAGAAACCACTAAATTTTTAAATTGCTAAATTGGAAATTGTATTTCAACCCAGAACAAAAAATGTGCTTTGACGGACACTAAATAACTTTCCCAGCCACAACAGGACAGCGTTAACGAGAGATTTAGCAGGATATAAATTTGAGGCCTAGTATTTAGGCGCTGGGTGACAGGTATGGGTTTAGTGACAGAATTAGACTTGGAAATACACAGTAGCGGGTGTGTGTGTGAAGTTATTCTGAATGACCCAATGTGCACCTTGAATATTATATACCCTTTTAGGGATAGATTTCAAATAGCTCTGATATAGCAGAAACCACTAAATTATGAAATTGCTAAATTGGGAATTGTATTTCAACCCAGAACAAGAAATGTGCTTGAACGGACACTAAATAACTCGCCCAGCTACAGCACTAAGGACAGATTTAGCTGGATATAAATTTGAGGCCTAGTATTTAGGCGCTGGGTGACAGGTATGGGTTTAGTGACAGAATTAGACTTGGAAATGCACAGTAGCGGGTGTGTGAAGTTATTCTGAATGTCCCTATGTGCACCTTCAATATGATCTACCCTTTTAGGGATAGATTTCAAATAGCTCTGATATAGCAGAAACCACTAAATTATGAAATTGCTAAATTGGGAATTGTATTTCAACCCAGAACAAGAAATGTGCTTGAACGGACACTAAATAACTCGCCCAGCTACAGCACTAACGACAGATTTAGCTGGATATGAATTTGAGGCCTAGTATTTAGGCGCTGGGTGACAGGTATGGGTTTAGTGACAGAATTAGACTTGGAAATACACAGTAGCGGGTGTGTGTGAAGTTATTCTGAATGACCCAATGTGCACCTTGAATATTATATACCCTTTTAGGGATAGATTTCAAATAGCTCTGATATAGCAGAAACCACTAAATTATGAAATTGCTAAATTGGGAATTGTATTTCAACCCAGAACAAGAAATGTGCTTGAACGGACACTAAATAACTCGCCCAGCTACAGCACTAACGACAGATTTAGCTGGATATGAATTTGAGGCCTAGTATTTAGGCGCTGGGTGACAGGTATGGGTTTAGTGACAGAATTAGACTTGGAAATGCACAGTAGCGGGTGTGTGAAGTTATTCTGAATGACCCTATGTGCACCTTGAATATTATATACCCTTTTAGGGATAGATTTCAAATAGCTCTGATACAGCAGAAACCACTAAATTTTTAAATTGCTAAATTGGGAATTGTATTTCAACCCAGAACAAAAAATGTGCTTTGACGGACACTAAATAACTTTCCCAGCCACAACAGGACAGCGGTAACGAGAGATTTAGCGGGATATAAATTTGAGGCCTAGTATTTAGGCGCTGGGTGACCGGTATGGATTTAGTGACAGAATTAGACTGGGATATGGCCAAAAAATAACCACACTATTGCTGGTTAAATGCACTTGGTGATGGGCGCAGCTTGCCCCTGATGTAGTATATGGCCAAAAAATGAACAGACTATTGCTGGTTAAATGCACTTGGTGTCACAGCTTGACCAACCACACTACTGAGGGTTAAATGCACTTGGTGACGGGCGCAGCTTGCCCCTGATGTAGTATATGGCCAAAAAATGAACAGACTATTGCTGGTTAAATGCACTTGGTGACGGGCGCAGCTTGCCCCTGATTTAGTATATGGCCAAAAAATGAACAGACTATTGCTGGTTAAATGCACTTGGTGTGATAGCTTGACCAACCACACTACTGAGGGTTAAATGCACTTGGTGACGGGCGCAGCTTGCCCCTGATGTAGTATATGGCCAAAAAATAAACAGACTATTGCTGGTTAAATGCACTTGGTGTGACAGCTTCACCCTGATGTAGGCTTTAGCCAAAAAACAAACGCACCATTGAGGGTTAAATGCACTTGGTGACAGGCGCAGCTTGCCCCTGATTTTGTATATGGCCAAAAAATGAACAGACTATTGCTGGTTAAATGCACTTGGTGTGACAGCTTCACCCTGATGTAGGCTTTAGCCAAAAAACAACCACACCATTGAGGGTTAAATGCACTTGGTCGCAGCTTGTGCTGGCGCACCACAAGACACAAAATGGCCGCCGATCACCCCAGAAAAATGTGACTGACAAACGGTCTGGGCAGCCTAAAAACAGTGAGCAATTGAGGATCAGCAGCTCAATGATCCACAGCTGCAGATCGATCAGTTAATCAAGTCCTTTGGAGGAGTTAATCTGCCTAATCTCGCCCTACTGTCGCAACCGCAACCTCTCCCTACGCTTATCAGAGCAGAGTGACGGGCGGCGCTATGTGACTCCAGCTTAAATAGAGGCTGGGTCACATGGTGCTCTGGCCAATCACAGCCATGCCAATAGTAGGCATGGCTGTGATGGCCTCTTGGGGCAAGTAGTATGACGCTTGTTGATTGGCTGCTTTGCAGCCTTTCAAAAAGCGCCAAGAAAGCGTCACAAAAGCGCGAAGAAAGCGACGAACACCGAACCCGAACCCGGACTTTTACGAAAATGTCCGGGTTCGGGTCCGTGTCACGGACACCCCAAAATTCGGTACGAACCCGAACTATACAGTTCGAGTTTGCTCATCCCTACTGAGGACTCAATCACTCTATGCAGGTCATTTTCTTTCCAGCTCTGAAAAGATCTGTGTCACAGCTCCTGACCACATCCTCAGTAACAAGCTCCTCTGCCACCCCACAAAGTGACAAACTTGCTCCTATTAGTGACAAGTTACTAGAATATATTTCATACTATGGCTATGGCTGTCAGAATATTGTGGCACTGAAAAATCATTTTTTTCAAAAATCATTTTTTTATGTAAAACTGAAACAAACAACAAAACAAATTTGTCATAGGCTCCTTTCACATCACCGTTTCTCCTTTCCGTTCTCTGGCTCCTTTGAGGAGCAGGAGAACGGAAAGGACAAATTCTGCAGATAACTGAGACATAACTGAGCGTAACGGAGCCTAAAGACCCCGTAGACTATAATGGGGTCTGTTTGGTGTCCGCTCAGAATATGATTTTTGAGCGGAGACAAAAGTCCTGCATCCAAACATGAAGTAGACATATGAGAAATGTAAAGTAATCACTATTTTAGGAGGTATCACTATTTGTTTTAAAAGCAGAGAAATAACAAAAATTTAAATTGTGAATTTTTGGTACATTTTATATTTTATTTAATAAATATAAATTTAATATTTTGACTCAAATTTACCACTGTCATGAAGTATGATATGTGATGAGAAAAGAGTCTCATAATGGCTTGGATAAGTAAAAGTATTTTAAAGTTATCACCACATAAAGTGACATATGTCAGATTTGCCAAAAATGGCCTCGTCCTTAAGGTGAAAATTGGCAGGGTCCTGAAGAGGTTAAATGGCTACCCCAAAATTGGATACATAAACAATATATTTGATGCAAATAAGGTTAATTGGTTCACACTTCTTACAAGGAACAAATTACAAATAGGTAATAGATGTAATCCATCACATTCAAGATTCACAAATGATTAGCTTGATTTGTATTTTGGAGAATCAGCAGAGGGTTAAACTTTAAAGAGTCTCTGTACTTTTACACAATTTAATTTAACAGAAAATGCTATAAATAGCATATTTCTAAATCACTACATTTAAATAAAATACCCGCATCCGCCTAAAAGGAAGTTGTAAAGTTATGGCCACTATAGTTCTCACTTTCACCATCATTTGCAATCCACTGCCTGTTGTCAGGCAATATTGTCCTTAGAAACAGAGATGTCAGAGAGGATGTGGGAATATATAAGAGCTATATGAGATCCTGAGCTTGAAAAAAGAACTGTTTCTGAATTCACAGAAGCCTTTTGTGTGTCTTATCTGTTCTGTGAGCTCTGGAGCTGAAAACAAACACAGTGAAAAGTAAGGGAAAGGATATCATAGCAGTACAGAGGTGGCAGATTTAAGAGAAGAAATATGCCCCTGCTTGTGAGAGAAATGCATCTAGCTATGCAGATGAAACAGGGAAATATAGCAGAAAAAAAAAACATTAGGGAAGCCCGAGAAAGACAGCTTCCTTCACTGTTATGATAGTAAAAGAAGCACAGCCATTATGAAAACTTTTTTTGAAAACTAAGGATCCTAATGATCTGTGTTTTTTAATGATGGAGGTAAGTAGTTCTTTAAATAAATCATTAATAGTCACTAAAGAGGTTTTTAACATTTGACCACATAAAATGTAAATAGAAGGGGCTGGCCATGACTTTAACATGGTCAACTATCTAACCATAAATGTATACTGTTCATTGCCCATGTTGAATTTATCAAATGGCAATGCATCAAAAATGGTAATAAATATTTGTAATGAAAGTTCTAAAGAACTGATTTTGCACGAGAATTCAAATGAAGGACTTTAATTTAAACCAATTACCTTCCATTTCTGTTGTCAGGAGCCTTCTGCAAAACAGAATGACTTTGCAAGAATCAAATGGCAGATTTTTATTTCCATGATTTCTTCATTTGATGTACAGTATAAACTGATTGTCAAAATCCTTTGTCTGAAGCATGCTATAAGGCCAGAAGCAGAGTCTAAAGTGATGGCTTAGAGAGTGATGCTTAGGAAGCTTAGGAATTTCAAAACGGCAAACTTCCAAAACATAATTACCTGCACACACGCACCATTTGTCACAACCAGACAGCTGAGAAGCTCTGACAGAAGCCTTCTCCTTGAGTTTTCTTTGTTGTGCTGTTCAGTTCCTCATCTCGTTAACCTCTCTCAGCTGTCATGTAGTTGGACTGATTGCTTCCCTTTAAATTCCTCCCCATAATGCATTACTGAGCGGCTTATACTACTTCCTGGAGTGTGTGTGTGCATGCTGATCCTGTTTTCCTGTCTGCTACAAAGTTAAGTGCTGAACATTTATCTGTTATTTTCTGTTTGCTGGATCCCAGGTGACCCTGACTCCCTCCGTGTCTGGTGTAGGGAGCCGGTGGTCGTGTCCCCTCACTATTGTAGGGTGTTCAGGGGTTACCGTATATAGTCGAGGTACGTGGATATGCAACCATCCACCTCTGGGATCTTTGCATAGGCTGAGCAGCCAGGGAAAGTCTCAGGTCTTGTGCAGGGGTCTCCCTTTTGGTTCCTTAGCTTTGGATCCAGTGAGTCATATATGCATGTTGCTTTGTCTTGTTTCCTGTACACCGTCCGTGACACCAATCTTTTGAAGCTCAATTATTTCAGACTCTTTAAAATCAAACCAATAGCCAGGTAATCTCTATAGACAAACATTAGTAGTAGCATAAATAATACTAAGGAGGTTCATAGCACTCTATTAGAATTTAGTCAGTTCATCGGATGAACGTAACACTAGATGTACTCCAGTAAAGTGAATGAAGACTAGAGGCCAAGACAGAAGTTATTGAACTACAGTAGCTACTTTCTTAAAGCCTGCAAATTTACTCACAGAAAGTAAACAAGTGAGACAGTAGACAAGTGAGCTACTAACAATAGAAACAGTAGACAAGTGAGCTACTAACAATATCTCAACTTTTCCATTTATATAAATTGAGCATTCAATATGTCAGTTTCATATTTAATCTCCTGTTGTACTGATAAAGATAATTTCATTACTTATTGCTATATAATTTATTTGGTGATAACAAGATACATTCATTATTAAAATGATTTGGGAAATTAATAGTTTATTAGAATAAATATGTATGTCCAATGGCACAAAAGTGTTTGATGCAATTTTATTACATTTTTTGCCATCTCCATATTTCTAGTAGATTATTATATTAGTTTCCACTTTTGGAATCATTTATTAAATTTACTGAGGTATATTAAAATCTCACAGATAGGGCAATAACCTGCCAGAAGGTACAGTCCATAATAGTGGTATAGGTATTTCACAGATGACCACTATTAAAACGTAGCCTTTATTCTGATTACATTAAAATTAAAATAACCCCACCAAATGCATAAATTAAATGAAAAAGTCAAAATAATCAAAAATTAATATAATAACCCAATTTCTTAAGTCCACCCTAGATAATACTCGTATAGGTGTAGACCAGTTGTGAATTTGGGCTCTGTACCTATGTCTCCCGCTTCTCCTAATAGGCCCTGCCTACAAGATGGAATGGCCGCCCCGACAGAGGCGATCAATTAACAGGAACCTCCTGATTAACCCTAGGCTGGTCCTGATAAGGGAATGGAGGGCCTAGTGGTATATATAGATTCACCAACTATCATAAGCACATATTTTTTTTTTTATAATCTCGCTATTATAGTTTATTGTTATTTATTCTTTCATTTTCACATTTGGTGGGGTTATTTTAATTTTAATGTGATCAGAATAAAGGCTACATTTTAATGGTGATCATCTGTGAAGTATATTAAAATCTGTAACATTCCTTGATATCCATGCAGAATTTTTTCTTTGTGTGTGAATGACATTTTGTTATCATCATGCATTGTACTTCCATTGTACTGTACTATAATGTGTTGGGAATTTTTGGTGTGAATACATTTCTGAACATCCTTATCATGCCACTAAGGTGTAACTTCAAGCTCCAAAATGCAAAATCTTTAGTAGAATCCTCCACATTCAATGTGCCAATTACATACTTACCAACATTTTAGTTGGTAAAATCGTGGCATATAAGTTCCAGACCCAGACCAGTCCATAAACAACCATTTGTGGGTGGGGATTTTTGGCCCGGGACAGCACAAATTTGCAGAGACTGTCTCTGAATATCAGGGACAGTCTCAGCAAATTTGGGGCAGTTGGCAGCTATGCATTTAAAAGACTGGTACCCTATTAGGTGAAAAAAGGACCTTTAAACCAATTCAGGAGAAAGGGTAAAGGTGTACTGTTAACTCTGTATTCCTATTATTATACAATGCCCAGCCACATGGCTTAAAGGGGTTGTGCCAAGTTTATGTTACACAGGATAGGGGATAGCTAAATGATCGATGGGGGTCTAAACACTGGGACCCAATCCAGAAAATGGGGTCCCATTCTTGCCTCTGAATGGAGCAGTGGGTAGTGTATTGCACACTGCTAATATATTCATATAGGAGCATTGGAGAAACCAGAGTACAGGGCAAAAGTAGAGTTCAGCAAGTGTACTACATTGCAACTATTTGCATTGTTCTATGGTACATTATACTATTAATCAATGAACAATAAATATTTGCATAGCTTATAGCAAAAATAATTTAAAATACCTAGCAAGCAAGCATACTTATTAATTGTAGAAAACGACTCATGCAAACTTAACAGTAAATGTCTCACTCTGATAGATATGAAATCTACAAGTATTAAAATCATGCACTTAAAAATTAATTTTCTTTGTATTACATGTTAAGTTAATTTTGTTGAGAGTGACAGGAAAATTTGATTTGCATGTCTTTCTCAGGCTAATTAAGATCTATTTGTTGTATTATATACATTGCAGTCACAATAATATACTGATAGAAAAAAATCTAATAAAATAGCTGCCTGCCTCAAAAGTCTTAATATAAAATGTATTTTGTTATCTTAAATTTAAATATAAATCAAATGTGATCCACCAGTCTACACAGAATGGAACCTCTATTAAAGGACATTTAGGGTTATACGGCCTATAATTCCTAATTGACTCCATTGGCTTAAAATGAAACTCTGATGAAAAGATGAAATTGCTATATATTGTTGATTAGACTAAAGCTTGGAAAAGAGGATCCAACTACAAGGCCTCATGCAGCTATGACAGATTAATGGTATATATTGTTTACCGAGTGTGCCTTATTATATTTAAGTTAAGATTTAACTTTAATTTCTATCATTTAAAATAAGATGAGACAATGGAGTAAAGTGAACTCCTGCGCTATTTTTAGAGAAGGAGGATAGGGTCTGGGTGCATAGAAATGGGCCTAGTAGTGTTCCCGTGTGGTGGGCGTATTAAATGTATAGGGGAGGAGCCTAATTAAGTTGCTAACTCTCCCTATACGCTTGCCCTACTTGACCTAGTCTAGTCAATGTGAATGCCTCAATGGCTGTAGTCGGGGCACTCATCTTTAAAAGGACGACCCCCAGCCTCAGGAACCTCGGCCCTGTACTATGGATCCCTATGCTCTTACCTCTCTAGAATTGATGTCCTGTGTCATCCTCCGACGCGTTTCGCCAGGTAGGAACTTGGCTCTTCAGGGAGAAAGGATGTCCAGGCGCTGGAGGCAGTGGCTCAGCACCTGTATCGATCATGCGGCAGTGGCAACTTGATTGTGCTTGTGCGTCTCTTTTAAGTGCGTCCCGCTCCATCCATAGTTAGGTTGACCAATCGGTCAGTGTGAGCGCTGTGCACTGGTAACTCCCCCCCGCATGGTTACCTGTCAACTTCTAGGCGGAGACATGCGCAGTAAGATTCCGCCTCTTGGATAGGACGGCCTTGCTATGCTCCGCTGTAAGGCGTCAGTGACGTGGTACTCGGGCGTTACTAGTTGTCATGGGGATCTTACACCGCGTACCCGGCCGGCTCTCTGTATAGCAAGATTAAGGATCGCTGGATGTCATTATGGGCTCAGTTCAATTTAGAGAGAAATATCTATAATAACACTCACAGGATAGAGATTATGTTAACGCTATCTATCCTGAGTGTTGTAATGCAATTTTTTGATTACTGTTGTGTTTGCATTTAACACTCATTATTAAATCAGTATCCGTGTGGCTGTTCTGGGTAGGTGCACTCCAGACCATGCACACAGAGAAGATCTGGTATTGGGATAAATAGGATCATTATTTTAATATATAGAGGGCTAGATAGTTAGCTTAATTATTAGATAGAGCAGGATTTGACCTGCCTTCTATATGCATGTTAGGGCCCGTATGGACCTGCCTTCTATATATATGATTCATATTTCAAGTTTGTATCTACAGGAAAGGTTTATATGAGAGATATTCATTTAGACCGTTTGGTATTACAGACTTCAGTCTGTAAATCCACCTAGCTTCTGCCTTCAGGATCAATTTTTCCCAGTCACCTCCCCTCCTGAGTTTTGGGACATGTTGGATACCTATAAAATTAATGCAGGTCATATTTCCGCCATGGCAATGATTGATATGCCGTGCCACTGATGTATCCTTTTTATTTTGAATGCCATTGTAGTGGTCTCTAATACGTCTCCTGAATTCTCTTTTAGTTTTGCCTACGTAGTCTAGGGGGCAGGAGCACTGTGCCAGGTATACTACCTCCATGGTTAGACAATTCACGCAATCACGGATGGTATACTCTCTGCCTGTGTGTGAGCATGTGAATGTCTTAGATTTCAATACCTGGCTACAGGCCATGCACCTACCACACTTAAAGGTACCTGTAGGTCTCCTAGATAGCCAATTACCAGAAATGATGGGGGGAAGATAGTGGATATTGACCAGTCTATCTTTGAGGCTTCTACCCTTCCTGTACGTTATCGATGGATATGGTCCTATTATATCTTCCAGATCAGGATCAGTTTTTAGTATGTCCCAGTATTTTGATAGTACCTGCCTAACCTCTTGATGGGCATTGTCAAAGGTCCCTATGATGCGAGCAGTGTTAGAGGGAATTGTAGGGTCCATCCTTTTTTTCTTTGGTATGAGGAGCATATCCCTATTCTCCGAGAATGCTGCCTCATAGGCTACTCGCAGTATGCCGTCAGGGTATCCTCTATCCCTGAATCTGTACCTTAGATCCTCTGCTTCACTTTTAATTTTTTTTATAGTGGAGCAGTTGCGCCGGAGTCTAAGGTACTGACCCTTACGTAGGGCATAGGGATGGGCACTCTCCCAGTGGAGCAAGCTATTTGTAGCTGTCTTTTTACGGTAGACCGAGGTGATTATGTTGTTATTTGGGCCTCTTTCAATAAGCACATCTAGAAAGGGTAGTGAGTAGAGTTGAGCGAACACCTGGATGTTCGGGTTCAAGAAGTTCGGCCGAACTTCCCGGAAATGTTCGGGTTCGGGATCCGAACCCGTTCCGAACTTCGTCCCGAACCCGAACCCCATAGAAGTCAATGGGGACCCGAACTTTTCGGCACTAAAAAGGCTGTAAAACAGCCCAGGAAAGAGCTAGAGGGCTGCAAAAGGCAGCAACATGTAGGTAAATCCCCTGCAAACAAATGTGGATAGGGAAATGAATAAAAATAAAAATAAAATAAAAATTAACCAATATCAATTGGAGAGAGGTCCCATAGCAGAGAATCTGGCTTCACGTCACCCACCACTGTAACAGTCCATTGTCAGATATTTAGGCCCAGGCACCCAGGCAGAGGAGAGAGGTCCCTTAACAGAGAATCTGGCTTCCTGCCAGCAGAGAATCAGTCTTCATTTCATAGCAGAGAATCATGCTTCACGTCACCCAACACTGGAACAGTCCATTGTCAGATATTTAGGCCCCGGCACCCAGGCAGAGGAGAAAGGTCCCATAACAGAGAATCTGGCTTCATGTCAGCAGAGAATCAGTCTGCATGTCATAGCAGAGAATCATGCCTTACGTCACCCAACACTGGAACAGTCCATTGTCAGATATTTAGGCCCAGGCACCCAGGCAGAGGAGAGAGGTCCCGTAACAAAGAATCTGGCTTCATGTCAGCAGAGAATCAGTCTTCATGTCATAGCAGAGAATAAGGCTTCACGACACCCAACACTGGAACAGTCCATTGTCATATATTTAGGCCCAGGCAGAGGAGAGAGGTCCCGTAACAGAGAATCTGGCTTCATGTCAGCAGAGAATCAGTCTGCATGTCATAGCAGAGAATCAGGCTTCACGTCACCCACCACTGTAACAGTCCATTGTCATATATATAGGCCCAGGCACCCAGGCAGAGGAGAGAGGTCCCATAACAGAGAATCTGGCTTCATGTCAGCAGAGAATCAGTCTGCATGTCATAGCAGAGAATCATGCTTTACGTCACCCAACACTGGAACAGTCCATTGGCATATATTTAGGCCCAGCACACACCCAGGCAGAGGAGAGAGGTCCCTTAACAGAGAATCTGGCTTCCTGTCAGCAGAGAATCAGTCTTTATTTCATAGCAGAGAATCATGCTTCACGTCACCCAACACTGGAACAGTCCATTGTCAGATATTTAGGCCCCGGCACCCAGGGAGAGGAGAGAGGTCCCGTAACAAAGAATCTGGCTTCATGTCAGCAGAGAATCAGTCTTCATGTCATAGCAGAGAATCAGGCTTCACGTCACCCAACACTGGAACAGTCCATTGTCATATATTTAGGCCCAGGCAGAGGAGAGAGGTCCCGTAACAGAGAATCTGGCTTCATGTCAGCAGAGAATCAGTCTGCATGTCATAGCAGAGAATCAGGCTTCACGTCACCCACCACTGTAACAGTCCATTGTCATATATATAGGCCCAGGCACCCAGGCAGAGGAGAGAGGTCCCATAACAGAGAATCTGGCTTCATGTCAGCAGAGAATCAGTCTGCATGTCATAGCAGAGAATCATGCTTTACGTCACCCAATACTGGAACAGTCCTTTGTCAGATATTTAGGCCCAGGCACCCAGGCAGAGGAGAGAGGTCCCGTAACAGAGAATCTGGCTTCATGTCAGCAGAGAATCAGTCTTCATGTCATAGCAGAGAATCATGCTTTACGTCACCCAACACTGAAACAGTCCATTGTCAGATATTAAGGCCCAGGCACCCAGGCAGAGGAGAGAGGTCCCGTAACAGAGAATCTGGCTTCATGTCAGCAGAGAATCAGTCTTCATGTCATAGCAGAGAATCAGGCTTCACGACACCCAACACTGGAACAGTCCATTGTCAGATATTTAGGCCCAGGCACCCAGGCAGAGGAGAGAGGTCCCGTAACAAAGAATCTGGCTTCATGTCAGCAGAGAATCAGTCTTCATGTCATAGCAGAGAATCAGGCTTCACGTCACCCAACACTGGAACAGTCCATTGTCATATATTTAGGCCCAGGCAGAGGAGAGAGGTCCCGTAACAGAGAATCTGGCTTCATGTCAGCAGAGAATCAGTCTGCATGTCATAGCAGAGAATCAGGCTTCACGTCACCCACCACTGTAACAGTCCATTGTCATATATATAGGCCCAGCACCCAGGCAGAGGAGAGAGGTCCCATAAAAGAGAATCTGGCTTCATGTCAGCAGAGAATCAGTCTGCATGTCATAGCAGAGAATCATGCTTTACGTCACCCAACACTGGAACAGTCCATTGTCAGATATTTAGGCCCAGGCACCCAGGCAGAGGAGAGAGGTCCCGGAACAGAGAATCTGGCTTCATGTCAGCAGAGAATCTGGCTTCATGTCATAGCAGAGAATCATGCTTTACGTCACCCAACACTGGAACAGTCCATTGTCAGATATTAAGGCCCAGGCACCCAGGCAGAGGAGAGAGGTCCCGTAACAGAGAATCTGGCTTCATGTCAGCAGAGAATCAGTCTTCATGTCATAGCAGAGAATCAGGCTTCACGACACCCAACACTGGAACAGTCCATTGTCAGATATTTAGGCCCAGGCACCCAGGCAGAGTAGAGAGGTCCTGTAACAGAGAATCTGGCTTCATGTCAGCAGAGAATCAGTCTGCATGTGATAGCAGAGAATCAGGCTTCACGTCACCCACCACTGTAACAGTCCATTGTCATATATTTTGGCCCCGGCACCCAGGCAGAGGAGAGAGGTCCCATAACAGAGAATCTGGCTTTATGTCAGCAGAGAATCAGTCTGCATGTCATAGCAGAGAATCAGGCTTCACGTCACCCACCACTGTAACAGTCCATTGTCATATATTTAGGCCCAGGCACCCAGGCAGAGGAGAGAGGTACCGTAACAGAGAATCTGGCTTTATGTCAGCAGAGAATCAGTCTGCATGTCATAGCAGAGAATCAGGCTTCACGTCACCCAACACTGGAACAGTCCGTTGTCATATATTTAGGCCCAGGCACCCAGGCAGAGGAGAGAGGTCCCGTAACAGCGAATCTGGCTTCATGTCAGCAGAGAATCAGTCTGCATGTCATAGCAGAGAATCAGGCTTCACGTCACCCACCACTGTAAACAGTCCATTGTCATATATTAAGGCCCAGGCACCCAGGCAGAGGAGAGAGGTCCCGTAACAGAGAATCTGGCTTCATGTCAGCAGAAAATCAGCCTTCATGTCATAGCAGAGAATCATGCTTTACATCACCCAACACTGGAACAGTCCATTGTCAGATATTTAGGCCCCGGCACCCAGACAGAGGAGAGGTTCATTTAACTTTGGGTTGCCCCGCAATATAATGGTAAAATGAAAATAAAAAAAAGGATTGAATGAGGAAGTGCCCTGGAGTACAATAATATATGGTTATGGGGAGGTAGTTAATGTCTAATCTGCACAAGGGATGGACAGGTCCTGTGGGATCCATGCCTGGTTTATTTTTATGAACGTCAGCTTGTCCACATTGGCTGTAGACAGGCGACTGTGTTTGTCTGTAATGACGCCCCCTGCCGTGCTGAATACACGTTCAGACAAAACGCTGGCCGCCCCGCAGGCCAGCACCTCCAAGGCATAAAACGCTAGCTCTGGCCACGTGGACAATTTAGAGACCCAGAAGTTGAATGGGGCCGAACCATCAGTCAGTACGTGGAGGGGTGTGCACACGTACTGTTCCACCATGTTAGTGAAATGTTGCCTCCTGCTAACACGTTGCGTATCAGGTGGTGGAGCAGTTAGCTGTGGCATGTTGACAAAACTTTTCCACATCTCTGCCATGCTAACCCTGCCCTCAGAGGAGCTGGCCGTGACACAGCTGTCTTGGCGACCTCTTGCTCCTCCTCTGCCTTGGCGTTGGGCTTCCACTTGTTCCCACTTGTTGAGATGCTTGGTGACGTAGGTGGTGGTGTTGGTGGTACATCCCATGTTTTCTGGGCGGCAGGTGCCAACGCTGCTCCAGAGGCTGAGGAAGAGGCCGAGGCGGCGGCAGCAGCAGAAGAGGCCGAGGCGGCAGCAGAAGAAGAGGTAGCAGGGGGAGCCTGAGTGACTTCCTTGTTTTTAAGGTGTTTACTCCACTGCAGTTCATGCTTTGCATGCAGGTGCCTGGTCATGCAGGTTGTGCTAAGGTTCAGAACGTTAATGCCTCGCTTCAGGCTCTGATGGCACAGCGTGCAAACCACTCGGGTCTTGTCGTCAGCACATTGTTTGAAGAAGTGCCATGCCAGGGAACTCCTTGAAGCTGCCTTTGGGGTGCTCGGTCCCAGATGGGGCCGGTCATTAGCAGGCGGAGTCTCTTGGCGGCGGGTGTTCTCCTTTTGACCACTGCTCCCTCTTTTGCTACGCTGTTGGCTCGGTCTCACCACTGCCTCTTCCTCCAAACTGTTAAAGTCAGTGGCACGACCTTCATTCCATGTGGGGTCTAGGACCTCATCGTCCCCTGCATCGTCTTCCACCCAGTCTTGATCCCTGAACTCCTGTTAAGTCTGCACACTGCAGAAAGACGCAGCAGTTGGCACCTGTGTTTCGTCATCAACAGAGACGTTGTAAGGTGGTATGCATGGGGGTGATGTGACAGACTGATAAGCTTGGTTTTCAGGCGCCATCTGTGCGCTTTCTGCAGAAGACTGGGTGGGAGATAATGTGAACGTGCTCGATCCGCTGTTAGCCACCCAATTGACTAATGCCTGTACCTTCTCAGGCCTTACCATCCTTAGAACGGCATTGGGCCCCACCAAATATCGCTGTAAATTCTGGCGGCTACTGGGACCTGAGGTAGTTGGTTCACTAGGTCGTGTGGCTGTGGCAGAACGGCCACGTCCTCTCCCAGCACCAGAGGGTCCACTAACACCACCACGACCATGTCCGCGTCCCTTACTAGATGTTTTCCTCATTGTTACTGTTCACCACAATAACTAAAATATTATTTGGCCCAATGTATTGAATTCAAATTCAGGCCTTTTTTTACAGACACCTAACACTATCTGGCTATCGATTTAGGTACCGTATTACACTAATAAAGGCACAGCAGTAACAACAGATTTAGCTGAATATAAATTTGAAGCCTAGTATTTAGGCATTGGATGACAGGTATACGTTTACGGACAAAATTAGACTTGGAATTGCACAATAGCGTGTGTGTGAAGTTATTGAGAATAACCCTATCTGCACCGTGAATCTTATATACCCTTTTAGGGATAGATTTAAAGTAGGTCTGATACAGCAGAAACCACTAAATTAGGAAATGGCTAAATTGGGAATTTTATTTCAACCCAGAACAAAAAACGTGCTTTGACAAACACTAAATAACTTGACCAGCTACAGCAATAATGACAGATTTGGATGAATATAAATTTGAGGCCTATTTTTTAGGCGCTGGGTGACAGGTATACGTTTACGGACAGAATTAGACTTGGAATTGCACAGTAGCGTGTGTGTGAAGTTATTGAGAATAACCCTATCTGCACAGTGAATGTTATATACCATTTTAGGGATAGATTTAAAGTAGGTCTGATACAGCGGAAACCACTAAATTAGGAAATTGCTAAATTGGGAATTGTATTTCAACCCAGAACCCAGAAAAAATAACCACACTATTGATGGTTAAATGCACCTGGTGTGACAGCTTGACCCTGATGTAGGATATAGCCAACAATTAACCACACTATTGATGGTTACATGTACTAGCACCAAGTGCATTTAACCATCAATAGTGTGGTTGTTCTTTGGCTATATCCTACATCAGGGTCAAGCTGTCACCAAGTGCATTTAACCCTCAATAACGTGATTATTTTTTGGCTATATTTTATATCAGGTTGAAGCTGTCACCAAGTGCATTTAACCATCAATAGTGTGGTTATTTTTGGGCTATATCCTACATCAGGGGCTTGGCTGTGCTTGCAATTTTATTGAGGAGTGAAATACAATTGCCAAAATAGCAGTACCCTAAATCTTGTGTTTCAGCTGTGGCTAGCCAATTGTAATACTGTCTGCTGTCTGGCAAAGGATATATTTTTGTTCTGGGTTGAAATACAATTCCCAACTTAGCAATTCCCTAACTCAGAGGTTTCTGCTGTATCAGGCCTACTTTAAATCGATCCATAAAAGGGTATATTAGATTAAAGGTGCGGATAGTGTCATCCTCAAGAACTTCACACGCTACCAAGCATTTCCAAGTTTAATTCTGTCCGTAAACTTATACCTGTCACCCAGTGCCTAAATAATAGGCCTAAAATTTATATTCAACTAAATCTGTGGTTATTGCTGTGGCTGGTCAATTCATTTAGTGTCTGCCAAAGCACAGTTTTTGTTCTGGATTGAAATACAATTCCCAACATCAGTGGTTTCTGCTGTATCAGGCCTACTTTAAATCTATCCATAAAAGGGTATATTAGATTGAAGGTGCGGATAGTGTCATCTTCAATAACTTCACATGCTACTGTGCATTTCCAAGTTTAATTCTGTCCGTAAACGTATACCTGTAATCCAGCGCCTAAATAATAGGCCTAAAATTTATATTCAGCTAAATCTGTGGTTATTGCTGTGGCTGGTCAATTCATTTAGTGTCCGCCAAAGCACAGTTTTTGTTCTGGGTTGAAATACAATTCCCAACTTAGCAATTCCCTAAATTAGTGGTTTCTGCTGTATCAGGCCTACTTTGAATTGATCCATAAAAGGGTATATTAGATTGAAGGTGTGGATAGTGTCATCCTCAAGAACTTCACACGCTACCGTGCATTTCCAAGTTTAAATCTGTCCGTAAACGTATACCTGTCACCCAGCGCCTAAATAATTGGCCTAAAATTTATATTCAGCTAAATCTGTGGTTATTGCTGTGGCTGGTCAATTCCCAAGGGCATCCACCTAGCCCTTCCCCAGCGGTGGAAGACATAGAATCCACTGACGCACAACCACTTATGTTTCCTGATGATGAGGACATGGGAATACCACCTTAAAACGTCTCTGATGATGACGAAACACAGGTGCCAACTGCTGCGTCTTTCTGCAGTGTGCAGACTGAACAGGAGGTCAGGGATCAAGACTGGGTGGAAGACGATGCAGGGGACGATGAGGTCCTAGACCCCACATGAAGGTCGTGCCACTGACTTTCACAGTTCGGAGGAAGAGGCAGTCGTGAGACCGAGCCAACAGCGTAGCAAAAGAGGGAGCAGTGGGCAAAAGGAGAACACCCACCGCCAAGAGACTCCGCCTGCTACTGACCGCCGCCATCTGGGACCGAGCACCCCAAAGGCAGCTTCAAGGAGTTCCCTGGCATGGCACTTCTTCAAACAATGTGCTGACGACAAGACCCGAGTGGTTTGCACGCTGTGCCATCAGAGCCTGAAGCGAGGCATTAATGTTCTGAACCTTAGCACAACCTGCATGACCAGGCACCTGCATGCAAAGCATGAGCTGCAGTGGAGTAAACACCTTAAAAACAAGGAACTCACTCCGGCTCCCCCTGCTACCTCTTCTGCTGCTGCCGCCTCGGCCTCTTCCTCTGCCTCTGGAGGAACGTTGGCACCTGCCGCCCAGCAAACAGAGGATGTACCACCAACACCACCACCTCCGTCACCAAGCATCTCAACCATGTCACACGCCAGCGTTCAGCTCTCCATCTCACAAACATTTGAGAGAAAGAGTAAATTCCCACCTAGCCACCCTCGATCCCTGGCCCTGAATGCCAGCATTTCTAAACTACTGGCCTATGAAATGCTGTCATTCAGGCTGGTGTAAACAGACAGCTTCAAACAGCTCATGTCGCTTGCTGTCCCACAGTATGTTGTTCCCAGTCTCCAAGAGAGCCGTGCCTTCCCTGCACAACCAAGTATCCGATAAAATCAAGTGTTCACTGCGCAACACCATCTATGGCAAGGTCCACCTAACCACAGATACGTGGACCAGTAAGCACGGCCAGGGACGCTATATCTCCCTAACTGCACACTGGGTAAATGTAGTGGCGGCTGGGCCCCAGGCGGAGAGCTGTTTGGCGCACTTCCTTCCGCCGCCAAGGATCGCAGGGCAACATTCTTTGCCTCCTGTTGCCTCCTCCTCCTACTCGGCTTCCTCCTCCTCTTCTTCGACCTGCTCATCCAGTCAGCCACACACCTTCACCACCAACTTCAGCACAGCCCGGGGTAAACGTCAGCAGGCCATTCTGAAACTCATATGTTTGGGGGACAGGCCCCACACCGCACAGGAGTTGTGGCGGGGTATAGAACAACAGACCGACGAGTGGTTGCTGCCGGTGAGCCTCAAACCCGGCCTGGTGGTGTGCTATAATGGGCGAAATCTCGTTGCAGCGCTGGGACTAGCCGGTTTGACGCACATCCTTTGCCTGGTGCATGTGCTGAATTTGGTGGTGCATAAGTTCATTCACAACTACCCCGACATGTCAGAGCTGCTGCATAAAGTGCGAGCCGTCTGTTCACGCTTCCAGTGTTCACATCCTGCCGCTGCTTGCCTGTCTGCGCTACAGCGTAACTTTGGCCTTCCCGCTCACCGCCTCATATGCGACGTGCCCACCAGGTGGAACTCCACCTTGTACATGCTGGACAGACTGTGCGAGCAGCAGCAGGCCATAGTGGAGTTTCAGCTGCAGCACGCACGGGTCAGTCGCACTACAGAACAGCACCACTTCATAACCAATGACTGGGCCTCCATGCGAGACCTGTGTGCCCTGTTGCGCTGTTTCGAGTACTCCACCAACATGGCCAGTGGCGATGACGCCGTTATCAGCGTTACAATACCACTTCTATGTCTCCTTGAGAAAACACTTAGGGCGATAATTAGAGTTGAGCGAACACCTGGATGTTCGGGTTCGAGAAGTTCGGCCGAACTTCCCAGAAATGTTCGGGATCCGAACCCGACCCGAACTTCGTCCCGAACCCCATTGAAGTCAATGGGGCCCCGAATTTTTGGGCACTAAAAAGGCTGTAAAACAGCCCAGGAAAGGGCTAGAGGGCTGCAAAAGGCAGCAACATGTCGTTAAATCCCCTGCAAACAAATGTGGATAGTGAAATGAATGAAAATAAAATAAAAAATAAATAAAAATGAACCAATATCAATTGGACAGAGGTCCCATAGCAGAGAATCTGGCTTCATGTCAGCAGAGAATCAGTCTTCATGTCATAGCAGAGAATCAGGCTTCACGTCACCCAACACTGGAACAGTCCATTGTCAGATATTTAGGCCCCGGCACCCAGGCAGAGGAGAGAGGTCCCATAACAGAGATTCAGGCTTCATGTCAGCAGAGAATCAGTCTTTATGTCATAGCAGAGAATCAGGCTTTACGTCACCCACCACTGGAACAGTCCATTGTCATATATTTAGGCCCCGGCACCCAGGCAGAGGAGAGGGGTCCCATAACAGAGATTCAGGCTTCATGTCAGCAGAGAATCAGTCTTCATGTCATAGCAGAGAATCATACTTCACGTCACCCAACACTGGAACAGTCCATTGTCATATATTTAGGCTCCGGCACCCAGGCTGAGGAGAGAAGTCCCATAACAGAGATTCAGGCTTCATGTTAGCAGAGAATCAGTATTCATGTCATAGAAGAGAATCAGGCTTCACGTCACCCACCACTGGAACAGTCCATTGTCATATATTTAGGCCCCGGCACCCAGGCAGAGGAGAGAGGTCCCATAACAGAGATTCAGGCTTCATGTCAGCAGAGAATCAGTCTTCATGTCATAGCAGAGAATCATACTTCACGTCACCCAACACTGGAACAGTCCATTGTCATATATTTAGGCCCCGGCACCCAGGCTGAGGAGAGAAGTCCCATAACAGAGATTCAGGCTTCATGTCAGCAGAGAATCAGTATTCATGTCATAGAAGAGAATCAGGCTTCACGTCACCCACCACTGGAACAGTCCATTGTCATATATTTAGGCCCCGGCACCCAGGCAGAGGAGAGAGGTCCCATAACAGAGATTCAGGCTTCATGTCAGTAGAGAATCAGTCTTCATGTCATAGCAGAGAATCATTCTTTACGTCACCCAACACTGTTACAGTCCATTGTCATATATTTAGGCCCCGGCACCCAGGCAGAGGAGAGAGGTCCCATAACAGAGATTCAGGCTTCATGTCAGTAGAGAATCAGTCTTCATGTCATAGCAGAGAATCATTCTTTACGTCACCCAACACTGTTACAGTCCATTGTCATATATTTAGGCCCCGGCACCCAGGCAGAGGAGAGAGGTCCCATAACAGAGATTCAGGCTTCATGTCAGCAGAGAATCAGTCTTCATGTCATAGCAGAGAATCAGGCTTCACGTCACCCAACACTGGAACAGTCTATTGTCATATATTTAGGCCCCGGCACCCAGACAGAGGAGAGAGGTCCCATAACAGAGATTCAGGCTTCATGTCAGCAGAGAATAAGTCTTCATGTCATAGCAGAGAATCAGGCTTCACGTCACCCAACACTGGAACAGTCCATTGTCATATATTTAGGCCCAGGCACCCAGGCAGAGGAGAGAGGTCCCATAACAGAAATTCAGGCTTCATGTCAGCAGAGAATCAGTCTTCATGTGATAGCAGAGAATCAGGCGTTTCCCCCCAGCCACGCACCAGTGATGGGCCCGAGCTGCGTTGGGTGCCACCCCGCTGTGACCATGCTTCATCCTCATCCTCCTCCACCTCCTCCTCATCCTTGTCCTCCTCATCCTTCAGTAGTGGGCCCTGGCTGGCCACATTTGTACCTGGCCTCTGCTGTTGCAAAAAAACTCCCTCTGAGTCACTTCTAAGAGACTGGCCTGAAAGTGCTAAAATGACCCCTCTTCCTCCTCCTCCTCCTCCTCCTGGGCCACCTCCTCTTCCATCATCGCCCTAAGTGTTTTCTCAAGGAGACATAGAAGTGGTATTGTAACGCTGATAACGGCGTCATCGCCACTGGCCATGTTGGTGGAGTACTCGAAACAGCGCAGCAGGGCACACAGGTCTCGCATGGAGGCCCAGTCATTGGTGGTGAAGTGGTGCTGTTCTGTAGTGCGACTGACCCATGCGTGCTGCAGCTGAAACTCCACTATGGCCTGCTGCTCGCACAGTCTGTCCAGCATGTGCAAGGTGGAGTTCCACTTTTCCACTTGGTGGGCACGTCGCATATGAGGCGGTGAGCGGGAAGGCCGAAGTTACGCTGTAGCGCAGACAGGCGAGCAGCGGCAGGATGTGAACGCCGGAAGCGCGAACAGACGGCCCGCACTTTATGCAGCAGCTCTGACATGTCGGGGTAGTTGTGAATGAATTTCTGCACCACCAAATTCAGCACATGCGCCAGGCAAGGGATGTGCGTCAAACCGGCTAGTCCCAGAGCTGCCACGAGAATTTGTCTATTATCGCACACCACCAGGCCGGGCTTGAGGCTCACTGGCAGCAACCACTCGTCGGTCTGTTGTTCTATACTCCGCCACAACTCCTGTGCGGTGTGGGGCCTGTTCCCCAAACATATAAGTTTCAGAATGGCTTGCTGACGTTTACCCCAGGCTGTGCTGAAGTTGGTGGTGAAGGTGTGTGGCTGACTGGATGAGCAGGTCGAAGAAGAGGAGGAGGAAGCCGAGTAGGAGGAGGAGGCAACAGGAGGCATAGAATGTTGCCCTGCGATCCTTGGCGGCAGAAGGACGTGCGCCAAACAGCTCTCCGCCTGGGGCCCAGCCGCCACTACATTTACCCAGTGTGCAGTTAGGGAGATATAGCATCCCTGGCCGTGCTTACTGGTCCACTTATCTGTGGTTAGGTGGTCCTTGCCACAGATGGCGTTGCGCAGTGCACACTTGATTTTATCGGATACTTGGTTGTGCAGGGAAGGCACGGCTCTCTTGGAGAAGTAGTGCCGGCTTGGAACAACATACTGTGGGACAGCAAGCGACATGAGCTGTTCGAAGCTGTCTGTGTCTACCAGCCTAAATGACAGCATTTCATAGGCCAGTAGTTTAGAAATGCTAGCATTCAGGGCCAGGGATCGAGGGTGGCTAGGTAGGAATTTACGCTTTCTCTCAAATGTTTGTGAGATGGAGAGCTGAACGCTGGCGTGGGACATGGTTGAGATGCTTGGTGACGGAAGTGGTGGTGTTGGTGGTACATCCCCTGTTTGCTGGGCGGCAGGTGCCAACGTTGCTCCAGAGGTGGAGGAATAGGCCGAAGTGGCAGCAGCAGAAGAGGCCGAGGCGGCAGCAGCCGAAGAGGTAGCAGGGGGAGCCTGAGTGACTTCCTTGTTTTTAAGGTGTTTACTCCACTGCAGTTCATGCTTTGCATGCAGGTGCCTGGTCATGCAGGTTGTGCTAAGGTTCAGAACGTTAATGCCTCGCTTCAGGCTCTGATGGCACAGCGTGCAAACCACTCGGGTCTTGTCGTCAGCACATTGTTTGAAGAAGTGCCATGCCAGGGAACTCCTTGAAGCTGCCTTTGGGGTGCTCGGTCCCAGATGGCAGCGGTCAGTAGCAGACGGATTCTCTTGGCGGCGGGTGTTCTCCTTTTGCCCACTGCTCCCTCTTTTGCTACGCTGTTGGCTCGGTCTCACCACTGCCTCTTCCTCCGAACTGTTAAAGTCAGTGGCACGACCTTCATTCCATGTGGGGTCTAGGACCTCATTGTCCCCTGCATCGTCTTCCACCCAGTCTTGAGCCCTGACCTCCTGTTCAGTCTGCACACTGCAGAAAGACGCAGCAGTTGGCACCTGTGTTTCATCATCATCAGAGACGTGTTAAGGTGGTATTCCCATGTCCTCATCATCAGAAAACATAAGTGGTTGTGCGTCAGTGCATTCTATGTCTTCCACCGCTGGGGAAGGGCTAGGTGGATGCCCTTGGGAAACCCTGCCAGCAGAGTCTTCAAACAGCATAAGAGACTGCTGCATAACTTGAGGCTCAGACAGTTTCCCTGGTATGCATGGGGGTGATGTGAAAGACTGATGGGCTTGGTTTTCAGGCGCCATCTGTGCGCTTTCTGCAGAAGACTGGGTGGGAGATAATGTGTACGTGCTGGATCCACTGTCGGCCACCCAATTGACTAATGCCTGTACCTGCTCAGGCCTTACCATCCTTAGAACGGCATTGGGTCCAACCAAATATCGCTGTAAATTCTGGCGGCTACTGGGACCTGAGGTAGTTGGTACACTAGGACGTGTGGCTGTAGCAGAACGGCCACGTCCTCTCCCAGCACCAGAGGGTCCACTAACACCACCACGACCATGTCCGCATCCGCGTCCCTTACTAGATGTTTTCCTCATTGTTACCGTTCACCACAATAACAAAAATATTATTTAGCCCAATGTATTGAATTCAAATTCAGGCCTTTTTTTTACAGACACCTAACACTATTTGACTATCTATTTAGGTACCGTATTACACTATTACAGGCACAGCAGTAACAACAGATTTAGCTGAATATAAATTGTAGGCCTAGTATTTAGGCGCTGGATGAAAGGTATACGTTTACGGACAGAATTAGACTTGGAAATGCACGGTAGCTTGTGTGTGAAGTTATTGAGAATAACCTTATTAGCACCTTGAATCTAATATTCCCTTTTATGGATAGATTTAAAGTAGGCCTGATACAGCAGAAACCACTAATTTAGAGAATTTCTAAGTTGGGAATTGTATTTCAACCCAGAACAAAAACTGTGCTTTGACGAACACAAAATAACTTGACCAGCTACAGCAATAACCACAGATTTAGCTGAATATAAATTTGAGGCTTATTATTTAGGCGCTGGGTGACAGGTATACGTTTACGGACAGAATTAGACTTGGAAATGCACGGTAGCGTGTGAAGTTATTGTGGATGACCCTTTCAGCACCTTGAATCTAATATACCCTTTTATGGATAGATTTAAAGTAGGCCTGATACAGCAGAAACCACTAATTTAGAGAATTGCTAAGTTGGGAATTGTATTTCAACCCAGAACAAAAACTGTGCTTTGACGGACACAAAATAACTTGACCAGCTACAGCAATAACCACAGATTTAGCTGAATATAAATTTGAGGCCAATTATTTAGGCGCTGGGTGACAGGTATACGTTTACAGACAGAACGTTAGCGTGTGAAGTTATTATGGATGACCCTATCTGCACCTTCAATCTAATATACCCTATTATGGATAGATTTAAAGTAGGCCTGATACAGCAGAAATAAGTGATTTTAGGAATTGCTAAGTTGGAAATTGTATTTTAACCCAGAACAAAAATATATTCTTTGCCAGACAGCAGACAGTAGTACAATTGGCTGGCCACAGCTGAAACACCAGATTTAGGGTACTGCTATTTTGGAAATTGTATTTCACCCCTCAATAAAATAGCTAGCACAGCCAAGCCCCTGATGTAGGATATAGCAAAAACATAACCACACTATTGATGGTTAAATGGACTTGGTGGCAGCTTGCCCCTGATGTAGGATATAGCAAAATAATAACCACACTATTGATGGTTAAATGGACTTGGTGGCAGCTTGCCCCTGATGTAGGATATAGCAAAAAAAATAACCACACTATTGATGGTTAAATGGACTTGGTGGCAGCTTGTGCTGGCGCACCACAAGACACAAGATGGCCGCCGATCACCCCAGAAAAAAGTGACTGAAAAACGCTCTGGGCAGCCTAAAAACAGTGAGCAATTGAATAGCAGCAGTTCAATGATCCACAGCTGTAGATCGATCACTGACTTAAGTGTTTTTGAGGAGTTAATCACTGCCTAATCTCGCCCCTAACAGTCGCAGCTGCAAACTCTTCCTACACTGATCAGAGCAGAGTGACGTGCGGCGCTACGTGACTCCAGCTTAAATAGAGGCTGTGTCACATGCTGCACTGGCCAATCACAGCGATGCCAATAGTAGGCATGGCTGTGACGGCCTCTTGGGGCAAGTAGTATGACGCTTGTTGATTGGCTGCTTTGCAGCCTTTCAAAAAGCGCCAAAAAAGCGACGAACACCTAACCCGAACCCGGACTTTTACGAAAATGTTCGGGTTCGGGTCTGTGTCACGGACACCCCAAAATTCGGTACGAACCCGAACTATACAGTTCGGGTTCGCTCATCCCTACACATGAGCCCTGTGCGGGCTGACCTAGAGGAGAAGGAGGAGGACATTTGGGCCCAAGCAATTTGTATAGAAATGGGTGGTTTTTCTACAAAGGTGTGGTCTCTTCATGGTGCTGCCACCTCACCACTGTTACTGCGCCACTCTGTGATCTCCTAATGCTGATGTCACCTCACCACCCTGTCATTGGGTTACTCTGTGGACTTCTTTTTTCCACCCTCCCCACCTCATGACTGGGCCACTGTTTTGCCTTTTAGGCGTGGTTGACATCATCATTTATTCGACCCTTCTTCTGATCTGTCAGAAGGAAGGAAAAATGAGACGCACAACGGATCCTGTGTGTGTAGCATCTGTAAGGCCTGTATGCTCCCATCATAATTGGCTTATGATTTGGTGGGTACGAAACACAGAAGAAATGCAAAGATTCCATTCACTTGTCATCTCTTTTTTGGATCCACTCCTGTTTTTTATTTTGGTTTATCACTACTGATGGATTTTTGACCAAATGCTGACCGAGTAAAGATGGATGCTCAACAGATGGGATCTGTTTTTTGGGGATTATTGTTCTGACGGATCAGAGGAAGGGCAAAATAATCTGTGACATCAACACAAACTTACTGCTGACACCCTCTCCACTCTGTCAGGGGGCTCTACTTGTAGAAGTGTTTAATAGAACAGGTTCTGTAGACATCTATGTGGAATCAGCTGACGACAGTGTAAAAGGAGTGTGCTTCTTCTTGACGCTAACATCGACATGTAAGGCTGACTTCACATTTGAGTTTTTTGGTCAGTTTTGGACCCGTAACTGCCCATATAAGTGAAGTGCTGTGATTCTAAGAGTGACGCCTGTCATCTACGTATCATACGGACTCACAGAATTGCTTCACTACCACTCACTACCACAGCAGACTCCCTATGCGTGTTACTGCAAGGCACAGTGTTCTACACCACCATAAAGTCTCTCTGCAGCCAGGAAATAGCTGTTTTTTAACGCAATTTGCCACGAATAAATTTGGATTGAATCAAATCTTTTCAGATAATATTCTGGGAACCAACCGAATCAAATTTTTTAGAAATTTACTCATCTCTAGTGCCCACCTATATTTAATTTTCTTCCCGTTAGTATATCACACCTTCATATACAATGAGTCTCCCATGCCCTGCTGTAAACTAGCGTCCTCTCAGAGGTCTGTCCGCTGCTCCCTGAGGTGAGATTCTCATCTTGCCTTATTGCAGAAATGGGTCTGCATACAGACATTAATCATTAATACTGTACTTACACATATGCATACCTTACACATACACACACTTACCTTTTATATAGGCTAAATTTGCAGAGCAAGGAGACTCCAAAAGTAAACTGCAGGCAGATGGGGTAAGTTCACTGCATACACTTTTCTTCAGCCTCCTCCAATGCAGTGTAGAGCCCTTCTCCTTCCCCCTCATGTTCCAACTGCTGGATAAATTAACCAAATATTGAAGAGGATCACAAATGGAACCAGGCAGAGGTTAAAGGAGAAAGTAGGAGCACAGCTGCAGCTTGCAGCTTCTAATAAAGAAAATGGGTTCTTAGCTGCAATGCCCTGCCATGTAGCGCAGTCGAATTATCAGTCTCCGTGCTCTGGAGCCATTCTTTTTCCCACCCTGAACCCTGCTTGAGGCCAAGGGTTCAAGTTGCCTCATGGACGATGTGCTCTCATAGGTAGCCTCATAGGTAGCAAGTAGCCTTTGGCTGCTATGGGCTCAAGGTTCTCATCATCTGATCTATATGCTCTACTGCTTTATTCTTTAGTGTTAAAGATCCTAGTGTGGGATGAGGTTGTAAAAACGGAGAGTAAACTGTATCAGAGAGGGAATAGAACATCTACATTCTGCAAGTAGAGAAACCCTATAGACAACATCAGTAAATAGAGAAAAGATGGAACACACAAAACATTTTCAACTGAAGGAGGTCAGCATCTCTGGAGAGATCAAAATCTTATGGAGGAAGTTGAATGCTCACATAGGAAGCATCAGTGAATAGTTAGAAAAGAGAATCCATATTGCAAGACATATTTATTTTATACAGAACATGCAAGATTATGACTGAATAATAAACATTGCTGTTATACTTGTATACTGGCCTGATAAATAGAATATACTTTATACTATATTTGATAATAATGTACATTTCGAAAAAAAATAATCTGAAATACCAGTTTACCTTTAACAGTTATTCATATTTTTTTTAAAGAATTTAGAATATTGCTTCAGTGGCAATTCAAAGGTACAATATGTGACTGCTCAAGCACAAAAAGCAAAAAAAAAAAGATATGGTCTATTAGATATAACTTGAAGAAGTCTGCTGTGAAAATTCTTTGACGTTCTTTTTATGCACATAATTTCAGCAACAGCACCTTCTGATTGAGGAATTTCCATTTTCACCAAATGATTGGCAGCAACAGTACATTTCTTTCAGCTTCTTGTATGACTTTGACTTGATGAGCAAATAGAAACATATGAAAAGTTGAAAGATACAGAAAAATCGAAAGGATAAACCAAAATAATACTTCCATAGGTAAACCAAATTAACCTGCAATAAATTTGAAATGTCAAAATCCCATAGTTATTTTTTCTGGGTTTTATATATTTGCATCTCTTGGACCTAAGCCAATCAGTTGTCCCTACTGACAAATCTGGTGGCCTTTTCGAAGGGCCTGAGTAAGTGATAGGCATCTATGATGATCTGCCACTGCCCACCTTGCTTTACGCTGCTTGTACAGACACTGTAGTATACACAAAGTGGCATACCAGTGAGTTGGATCAAGCAGCTAAAGGCAGACCATTCAGTTGCTGCAAGTTCAAGAGAGAATTCCTTGCCACATAAGAATGTTTAAAATGCAAGCACAGTCTCCTGGACATTGCCAACACCCTCTGCAAGCTAGCAGACTTTTCCAAAAATCGTTGCACGATTAGATTTATTATATGCACCATGTAGTGAGCATGTGTTATTTCCCCCAAATGCACCATGGCCACAATGTTTCTGCCATTGTCACTGACCACTTTGCACAGTTGGAATTAGTGGATGTTTGCTGTGTTATACACTGTAGCAAGGGATCGGCTGTGTGACTAGTCTCACCTGGGCCAATTAGCTCTAACACGGCATGGCAATAATTCACTTTACACAAACAATGGGAGGGAGGGGAAGAGAAAGCAATTATCTGCCCTGCTTCTGTTGGGGATGGGAGTATGTCTATGGAGGAGGAGGTGGAGAAGGCAAACAAGCACCTAATGTGGGAGCCAGAACAACACAGACATGAAAGTGCCAATAGAAACTGACCTTGTTACTGTGGTGCTGCCTCACTTCTGCTGAAAAAAAATAAAAATAAACAGTGGGTCGTGAAAGACATGTACTGTATTTGCTCATAACAGCTACTCCAGGTATCCATGGTAGCATGTACAGTACCTTGAAACATAATGAGAATTGCAAGGAGTGGTCTACAATCTCCGCCACATGTACAAGGGAGTCATGTATTTTTTTAAATAATGTTGGCTAGGAATCTTCCAGTGAGGCTGAGCGCACGCCATCAGCTCCCTTAAGGCAGTAGAATCCACAAAGTGGTATAACATCAACCGCGCTGCCAACAACTTTTCCATGGTGGAGTTTATCTTCCACACCATCGGATTGCTGTGTGAGTAGAGTTGTTTCCTGGCCACACGTTTCTTTAGTGATGGCAGACGACACAGCGGAGCTAGGAAGAGGAGGAGTAGTCTAAGCAGGAAAAGCAGTAACTGATGATGGCGATGAGAAGGATCCATGTAGATGCAGCCTGACTGCTGCAAAGGAGACCGGGAAAAGGAAGACAATCTTATCCACTAGATGGTACACTGTTCTATTTTCCTACTGGATATGGTGATACCACTTTAAGTGCTGTAATACAGCCATGGTGGCTTATTTTAATCCTGCAGATATTGCACATGGCAATGGTTTTGTCTTCCAGTACTGAGGAGGAAAACTGCTATATGGCTCTTTATTGCTGCTGCTATCACCATCCAAACATTTTGTTATGAGGCCTATAAATGAAAATTCACAGGTTTAGTACTCATATTAGACCTTTCAACACAAGATTTGTAATGGAGACATAATTAATAGGGATAAGCAAATCCATGAAAGTTCGGGTTTGCCCGGTTCGGCTGAACTTCAGGTCAAAGTTCGGGCTTGGGACCAGACTTTGACCCTGGACACAGAGCCCATTAAATTCAATTGGGTCCCGAACTTCACTTTATCATTTTCTATTATAACATGGTTATAAGGGAAATTAATAGCTTTCTTAAGACAGAATGCTAAATAAAATGGCCATTGAGGGGTTAAAAATGATTTAAAAAACTCACCTCATCCAGTTGATTGAGCAGCCGGTATCCTCTATTTTCTGCAAGACCTGCAAAAGGACCTGCGATGACGTCACCACAAGTGTTGATCGAGCAGCATAGTGCTCAGGTGCTCTGGGTCTCGGGCTGAACACATCGACATGCTCGGGTGCTCTACCAAGCACCCGAGTATAATGGAAGTCAATGGTAGAACCCGAGCATTAAACCAGGCACCCCCTGCTCTGAAGAGGGGAGGGTGCCCGGTTCATAGGAAAAGGTCAGAAATTGATGGAAACACCACCGAAATGGTTTGGGAACAGCATGGGGAGGATGTCTGGATGCATCTTGGACTCCCAGGTCGCTGCTGGGAACCATGTTGTCCGAGTAGTATGCCACATTTACAGACTGACAATAATACGCACAAAACCGAATAAAAAAATGATTTTAGAGGAAAAATTGTTAGGAAACATTCTTTCCTATATATTTACTTGTATATAAAGTGCAAGTGCTGCCACAAATTTCAAGGAAGAGGCACTCCGATACAACCTGTATATCACATAAAGGAGGGCCTCATTCACATTGTGGTACAATTGTTCAGTTAGTGGGACTCCTAAAGCCTATGCTGCCAAAAATTACAAGGAACTGGCACTACAATACACCCTTTTTTACACATAAAGGAGGGCATCATACACAGCCTTGAAAAATTATGATTGATGGCCTGCTGGTGACCCTCAAAAACATTTGGAGCAAGTGCCTGCTGACCATCTAAAATATTATGGGCGAGGGCCTGCTGCCACTTCCATGACTCTAGATAACCTGGGCTCAATCGCACATCCCCGATCAATTCGGATGTCTGCCCTATCAACTTTCGATGTTACTTTCAGCACGAACCACGGTGACCTTGGGTAGCGGAGAATAAGGGTTTGATTCCAGAGAGGGAGTCTGAGAAACAGCTACATGCGCACAAATTACCTATTAGGTATAATTAGGTGAAGGCCTGCAGGTAAGCTGACCCTGTTAAAGATTGTAGGTAAGGGGCTGCAGGTGATCTGACCCTGTAAAAGATTGCAAGTGAGGGCCTGCTGGTGAGCTGACACTAAAACATTATATGTAAGGGCCTGCTGGTGAGCTGACACTCTAAAAAATTATATGGGAGGGCCTGAAGCTGAGCTGACCCTGTAAAACATTGTAGATGAGGGCCTGCTGGTGAGCTGATCCTCTAAACAATTATATGCAAGGGCCTGCTAGTGAGCTGACCCAGTAAAACATTGTAGGTGATGGCCTGATGGTGAGCTGACCCTCTAAAAAATTATATGCGAGGGTCTGCAGCTGAGCTGACCCTGCAAAACATTATATGCGGAGGGCATTATATGCGATGAATAAGCATGTTGATATGATGGAAGAGGAGGAGCAGGATGAGAAAAGGAAGATTTAACCATATACCCTTGTTTGTGGTGGAAGGGGTGCATGAGATTACAGTGTATTCAATAAATCATAAAAGCCACATTTACAGTGCCTTTATGTTCAGCCGCTTTCCTCTGGTGGAGTAAAGAAGTCATGGTCAATCCAGGCCTTGTTCATTTTTATAAGAGTCAATCTGTCAGCATTTGATAGGTGGATACACTTAACTGTTATATTGCCACCAGCAACAATAAATTCCCGCTCAGACAAAACGCTGGCGGCAGGGCAGGCCAGCACCTCCAAGGCGTAAAGCGCCAGTTCGTGCCACATGTCCAGCTTGAACACCTAGAAGTTGTAAGGCACTGAGGGTTCATTGAGGATGCTTACATAGTCTGTTACTCCTTCACCATCTTCCAAAAGTTTTCCCTCCTTGTGACACTAGGCTGTGCATCTGGGTAAGGGTGCTGGTGGGGTGTCATGAAACTGTCCCAGTCTTTGGAGAGTTTTGCCCTGCCTCTGTTGGAACTGCTATGTGTCCCCCTTGGTTGGCCAAGGAACTATGGAAATTTTTGGAACAATTTTTCAACAAGGATCATCTGATATTGCACCATTTTGCTTGTCCTCTCCACCGCAGGAATGAGAGATGAGAAGTTCTCTTTGTAGTGGGGTTAGAGAAGGGTGAACAACCAGTAATTTGTGTTGTTTAAAATGCATATAACGCACATGTCACAGGAAATGCAGCCTAACATGAAGTCAGCCATGTGTGCCAGAGTACCAACAGGCAAGACTTCGCTGTAATCATCAGGAGGATTAATCTCAATCTCCTCATCCTCTTCCTTCTCTTCTGCCCACCCACGCTGAACAGATGGAATTAAACTTCTATGGGTACTACCCTCTGTAGCGGAGGCAACCGTCTCCTGCTCTTTCTCATCCTCCTCTTCATTGTCCAATTTGCGCTGAGAAGACGAACTAAGGGTGGTCTAGCTGTCACCCTGTTTAATGTCTTCCCCCATTTCCACCTCTTCTGCATGCAAAGTGTCATCTTTAATTGTGAGCAGCGAGCGTTTGAGTAGACACAGAAGTGGCATGGTTACGCTGATAATAGCGTTATCGCCGCTCACCATCTGTGTTGATTCCTCAAAGTTTTGCAAAACCTGACAGAGGTCAGACATCCATGCCCACTCCTTGCTTGTGAATAGTGGAACCTGACTGGAAAGGTGACGACCATGTTCCAGCTGGTATTCCACTACTGCCACCTGCTGTTTACAAAGCCTGGCCAAGATGTGGAACGTGGAGTTCCAGCGTGTGCTCACATTGCGCAACAGCCAGTGAGCTGGCACTTTCAAGCGCTGCTGCAGCATTGACAGACCGGCTGAAGCTGTCGATGACTTGCGGAAATGTGCACTTGGGCGCACCTTTACCAGTAGCTCAGGCAAATTGGGGTGCGTTTTGAGAAACCGCTGAACCACTAAGTTTAGACGTGGGCTAGGTATGGGATGTGTCTGAGCTTGCCAAGCTCCAAAGCTGCCACCAAGTCACGCCCATTATCAGACACAACTATGCCTGGTTCTAGGTTGAGTGGCGAGAGCCACAGCTCAGTCTGTTCTCTTATTTCCTGCCACAGCTCTGTGGCGGTGTGCTGTCCCCTAAGCATATCAGCTTCGGCGCGGTCTGTTACCGCTTCCCCACTCCAGTGCTACACTGCTTTCAGCTACTAACTGATGACTGACTGTTGCTGCACTCATATAATTTAGAGGTGGAAGTGGAGGAGGAGGAGAAGTGGGGGTTGGAGCCATTTTATGTAGGTGCTGGCGGAAACCCTGATTGACATAGAGCCTGCAATCCTTGGTGTCAGTTGTACCTGTGCCATTCCAGGGTACGACTCGCTCCCGGCCTCCACAAGATTCACCCAGTGTGCCGTCAGAGAAATGTAGCGTCCCTGTCCGAATGCACTTGTCTATGTGTTTGTGGTTAAGTGGACCTTCCCAAAAACTGCGTTGGTCAGGGCATGTGTGATGTTACAGGACACATGTTGGTGTAAGGCGGGCATGGCACACCTTGAAAATTATATTGGCAGCTGGGTACTGGCCGCCGACATCAGGCTGCGTAAGGCCTCAGTGTCCACAAGCCAAAATGGCAACATTTCCAGGGCCAGTAATTTGGAAAGCTGCACATTTAGTTCTATGGCCTGTGGGTGGGTGGCTGGGTATTTACGCTTGCATTCAAATGCCTGGGATAAGGACATTTGTACGCTGCGCTGGGACACGGAAGTGGATGTGGTCGCTGATGGTGCTTGTAAAGGTCCAGGATCAGGGCGGGAGGCATCCGGGCCTACATCTTGGACAGGGGATTGGCCAGCATGTAACACAGGGGAAGAGGAGGTAGTGGTGTGACCGTCAGACACAGATTGTGGACCCAGGCGTTTGGCCCACCTATTACGGTGATTTGATGCCATGTGGCGGATCATGCTGGTGGTGGTGAGGTTGCTAGTGTTCACGCCGCTGCTCATTTTTGTATGGCACAGGTTGCAAATTACAATTCTTTTGTTATCTGCACTTTCCTCAATAAAGCGCCAGACTGCGTGGAAAGGTTGTGGGCCTGTTTGGTGTTGACAGCCTTCTCCCTTTTGCCACGCCACTGCCTCTTCCAGCCTGTCTCATCCTCTTCCTCAACCTCTTGAGACAGTAATTATTGTTGAGTTATTGGCAACTGTGTCTCATCATCATCCACCTCATTAAAAGGTAATTGCCATTCCTCACCGTCATCTTCTTGTGACAGTGGATGCTCAAAAGTTTGGCAATCAGGGCACAAGATTTCACCCTCTTCAAGTGTGCTTGACAAGAGAGCCAAATCAATGAATGGCGAGGAAATTTCTGAGTGTGGGATCACTTGTTTGGCCAGAGTCTCCATGGTAGGAGGAAGGAGTATCAGGACTGTACTTGGTGGAAGACACTGACTGGTGCTTAACTGACTTGAAGCATTATCTTCTGCAATTCAACTGACCACCTGGTCGCACTGGTCTGACTTCAAGAGTGGTATCTTCTGCCACGCTGCAAACTGGAACATGGATAACTGTTTTTCTTGTGCTCTGGCAGCAGGCACAGTTACAACGAGCCCAGCGCCATGGCCTCTGAGTGCATCATCAGCATCATGGCTACTTCCCCATCCCATACTGTTCGCCTTTTAAATTTTAAATGTAATATATGCTTGAAAATATGTCGCACGTACAGTAGTGTAGGATTTGGAAGTGTATGTGCAAAAAATGTTAAAAAGGTATTTGGGATATGGAAACGTCTCACAGGAGATATCACCAGCAGGTATTTGGGATGAGAAAACGTTATACTGGAGAGGTACCACCGGTAATGTCACTGTCCAAAGCATCTACGTAAAAAGTACATTGTATGTCACAGATAAAAAATTTAGGCGCACTCTTTACACTGGAGATGTGGCACTGGTAATGTCACTGTCAGCAGCAGACACCGTGTATTTAAAAAGTACACTGGATGTCAGAGATATTTTTTGGATGCGTACACTTTACACAGGAGATGTGCTGCAGATAATTTAACTGTCCGCAGCGGACACCGTCTACAGAAAAAGTACACTAGATGTCCCTGATATTTTAGGGATGCACACACTTTACACAGGAGATGTGGCGCAGATAATTTAACTGTTTGCAGCGGACTTCGTCTACGTAAAAAAGTACACTGGATGTCACTGATATTTTATGGATGCGCACACTTTACACAGGAGATGTGGCACAGATAATTTAACTGTACGCAGCGGACACCGTCTATGGAAAAAGTACACTAGATGTCCCTGATATTTTAGGGATGCACACACTTTACACAGGAGATGTGGCGCAGATAATTTAACTGTTTGCAGCGGACTTCGTCTACGTAAAAAAGTACACTGGATGTCACTGATATTTTATGGATGCGCACACTTTACACAGGAGATGTGGCACAGATAATTTAACTGTACGCAGCGGACACCGTCTACGGAAAAAGTACACTGGATGTCACTGATATATTTTATGGATGCGCACACTTTACACAGGAGATGTGGCACAGATAATTTAACTGTACGCAGCGGACACCGTCTATGGAAAAAGTACACTAGATGTCACTGATATTTTAGGGATGCGCACACTTTACATAGCAGATGTGGCGCGGATAATTTAACTGTCCACAGCGGCCACTGTCTACAGAAAAAGTACATTGGATATCATTGATATTTTAGGGATGCGCACACTTTACATAGCAAATGTGGCGCGGATAATTTAACTGTACACAGCGGCCACTGTCTACAGTAAAAGTACATTGGATATCATTGATATTTTAGGGATGCGTACACTTTACATAGGAGATGTGGCGCAGATAATTTAACTGTCCACAGCGGGCATCGTCTACAGAAAAAGTACATTGGATGTCATTGATAGTGTTGAGCGCGAATATTCGAATAGCGAATTTTTTTCGCGAATATCGGCACTTCGCTAATTCGCGAATATTTCGAATATAGTGCTATAAATTCGAGATTGCAATATTCTTTTTTTTTTTTTTTTTTTTATTGTTATATTTTTTCCTTTCCCACTTCCCTAAAGTTGTTCTTACCTGTCCTTTGGATTCCTGGCTTCCTGGCTGCTCCAGTCAGTGCCCGTTGCCGCTTCTGCCGCCTTCCGTGCTCATGGAGCGTCCCCATCTCCATGGGAACGTCTCCATATACTAGAATGTACTGTCGGATTTGAGAATTACGTTATTACGATTTTTTTTTTTTTTTTTTACTATGGTTGGCTTCAATGGTAGAATTAGCGAATATGACGAATATATTCGTTATATTCCACAAAACGAATATACGAATGTATTCGTCATATTCCACAAAACAAAGATAACGAAGTATTCTGCATCTCAGTTATATCTACCTATTCATCAACTTCGCTAATTCTAGCAATCATATAGGAAAGTTGACTATAGAGACAGCTAAGTATAATTCGCTATGCGATTATATGACTGCTTTTTTTTTATATAAATAGAATAATTATAATACCTGATAATTATTATAATCTATTTATATAAAAAAGCAAAGTAATATAATCGCATAGCGAATTATACTTATCTGTCTCTATAGTAAACTTTCCTATATGATTGCTAGAATTAGCGAAGTTGATGAATAGGTAGATATAACTGAGATGCAGAATACTTCGTTATCTTCGTTTTGTGGAATATGACGAATACATTCGTATATTAGTTTTGTGGAATATAACGAATATATTCGTCATATTCGCTAATTCTACCATTGAAGCCAACCATAGTAAAAAAAAAAAAAAAAATCGCAAATGCGATTAATATAACACGAAATAATCGCATTTGCGATTTTAACTTAGTAATGCTATATTCCATGCTCATGGGAACGTCTCCATATACTAGAATGTACTGTCGGATTTGAGAATTACGTTGAAATCGCAAATGCGATTATTTCGTGTTATATTAATCGCAATTGCGATTTCAACGTAATTCTCAAATCCGACAGTACATTCTAGTATATGGAGACGTTCCCATGGAGATGGGGACGCTCCATGAGCATGGAATATAGCAGGGATCAGCAACCTTCGGCACTCCAGCTGTGGTGCAACTACAACTCCCAGCATGCACACCTCCATGGCTGTTCTCAGGACTCCCAAAGAAGTGAATGGAGCATGCTGGGAGTCGTAGTTTGACAGCAGCTGGAGTGCCGGAGGTTGCTGATCCCTGGAATATAGCATTACTAAGTTAAAATCGCAAATGCGATTATTTCGTGTTATATTAATCGCATTTGCGATTTATTTATTTTTATTATTTTTTTTATTTTTTTACTTTGGTTGGCTTCAATGGTAGAATTAGCGAATATGACGAATATATTCGTTATATTCCACAAAACGAATATACGAATATATTCGTTATATTCCACAAAACGAAGATAACGAAGTATTCTGCATCTCAGTTATATCTAGTGTTGAGCGCGAATATTCGAATATCGAATTTTTTTCGCGAATATCGGCACTTCGCTAATTCGCGAATATTTCGAATATAGTGATATAAATTCGATATTTCGAATATTCGTTTTTTTTATTTTTTTTTTATTGTTATATTTTTTTCTTTCCCACTTCCCTAAAGTTGTTCTTACCTGTCCTTTGGATTCCTGGCTTCCTGGCTGCTCCAGTCAGTGCCCGTTGCCGCTTCTGCCGACTTCCATGCTCATGGAGCGTCCCCATCACCATGGGAACATCTCCATATACTAGAATGTACTGTCGGATTTGAGAATTACGCTAAAATCGCAATTCGATTTTTTCAAGTTATAATAATCGAATTTCGATTTTAACTTAGCACTGCTATATGCCATATTAGTTAGCCTAATATGGCATATAGCAGTGCTAAGTTAAAATCGAAATTCGATTATTATAACTTGAAAAAATCGAATTGCGATTTCAACGTAATTCTCAAATCCGACAGTACATTCTAGTATATGGAGTCGTTCCCATGGTGATGGGGACGCTCCATAAGCATGGAATATGGCTTCAATGGCTTGGTAGAATTAGCGAATTGACGAATATATTCGTTATATTCCACAAAACGAATATAACGAATGTATTCGTCATATTCCACAAAACGAATATAACAAATGTATTCGTCATATTCCACAAAACGAAGATAACGAAGTATTCTGCATCTTCATTTTAGCTACCTATTCATCAATTTCGCTAATTCTAGCAATGATATAGGAAAGTTGACTATAGAGACAGCTAAGTATAATTCGCTATGCGATTATATGACTGCTTTTTTTTATAAATAGTATAATTATAATAATTATCAGGTATTATAATTATTCTATTTATTTAAAAAAAAAGCAGTAATATAATCGCATAGCGAATTAAACTTAGCTGTCTCTATAGTCAACTTTCCTATATCATTGCTAGAATTAGCAAAATTGATGAATAGGTAGCTAAAACGAAGATGCAGAATACTTCGTTATCTTCGTTTTGTGGAATATGACGAATACTTAGTTATCTTCGTTTTGTGGAATATGACGAATACATTCGTTATATTCGTTTTGTGGAATATAACGAATATATTCGTCAATTCGCTAATTCTACCAAGCCATTGAAGCCAACCATATAGTAAACCAGGTCCAAGTTGGAATCGCAATTCGATTATGTCAAGTTATAATAATCGAATTTCGATTTTAACTTAGCACTGCTATATGCCATATTAGGCTAACTAATATGGCATATAGCAGTGCTAAGTTAAAATCGAAATTCGATTATTATAACTTGAAAAAATCGAATTGCGATTTCAACGTAATTCTCAAATCCGACAGTACATTCTAGTATATGGAGATGTTCCCATGGTGATTTTTTAAATCGCATATTATTCGCGATAACTAGAATAATGACGAATATTCGATTTCGACGAATATAAAACGAATATTCTACCGAATATTCGCGAATTTCGTCGAAATCGAATATGGCACCTGCCGCTCATCACTAGTCATTGATATTTTAGGGATGCGCACACTTTACATAGGAGATGTGGCACGGATAATTTAACTGTCCGCAGCGGCATACCAGACGATATTTAGCACAGGATGCGCTAAAAATATATATTGCTGCTGTCGCACACAATAGTCTTTAAAAGGACTTTTGCGTCTCTGAAAAGTTTTTGTAATATAAATTTTCCAATAACCCTCCCTACACTGTCTTTCCCTTCCTATGCTCAGCTCTCCTTGACTAAGACTGAGCCGAACACATGTCATCGGGTGCTTTATTGCTGTGTAGCAGCCAAGAAACATGCGGGGAAGAGACTCGAGCTTTGCTCTTGAGCACATGCGGTACTCGGTCGAGTATCGGCATGTGCCGAGCATCGAGATGCTCGAGCCAAATAGGTATTCGGCCGAGCATGCTCGATCATCACTAGTCAACACACTCACCTTTTATAAAAAGGATTTTTTTTTTTTTGTTGATTTTACAATGTACAATGAAAATATTGTATTATATCCCCTTTCTATAACAGTCTTTTTGCTATATGGGATGCATGGGTTATGGTGGCCATGGGAGGGGCAATAAGCTGCATTGTGGAGAGTGGTGACATTTTTTAAACTTTATATTTTGTCTTTATTTTTCATATTTATTTTTTTATTTTACACTTTCTGTGCTCCATAAGACCATATTTTGTTGATTTCTCCTGTAACTGGTGCTGACAAATTAGCCCCAGTTACAGGGGAAATACAGCCCCAGTGAAGTTTTACTGCAGAGATGACCTGGGTCTGATAAGACCCAGCCAGCTCTGCAGACTCCCAAAGGCCAGCGGTCCCCTAACCACTTGAACCGTAGCAAGAAGTGACAGTGCTGTCTATAAAGTGATTTAAAAGCCAGGGACAGTGAAAAATTATCCCTACCTGCTGTCACTGACTTGGCCTTCTTGATTAGCATCCAGCTGCAATCTCTGCAAGGACATTCTAAAACAGAATAGCAGAGATATGTGCCAGCCACCTGGACATTTATAGTCTTTAAAGGGAACCTGTCACCTGGATTTTGTGTATAGAGCTGAGGACATGGGTTGCTAGATGGCCGCTAGCACATCCGCAATACACAGTCCCCTATAGCTCTGTGTGCTTTTATTGTGTTAAAAAAACTATTTGATACATATGCAAATCAACCAAAGATGAGTCCTGTAAGTGAGATGAGTCAGGGACAGGACTCATCTCAGGTTAATTTCATATCTATCAAATCGTTTTTTTACAGAATAAAAGCACACAGAGCTATAGGGACTGGGTATTGCGGATGTGCTAGTGGCCATCTAGCAACCCATGCCCTGAGCTCTATACAGAAAATCCCGGTGACAGGTTCCCTTTACGCTGGGTTCACACCTGAGCGTTTTACAGCGCGTTCCTACGCGCTGTAAAACGCACAACAGGCAAGAACCAATGATTCCCTATGGGAATGGTTCTCACCTGGGCGTTTTACAGCGCGTACGATCGCGCTGTAAAACGCCCGACGCTCAAACAAGTGCTTGAGCTTTTTTTTGGGCGTTTGTCGCGCGTTCCCGCAAATAGAAATTCGGGAACGCGCGACAATGTGTGAACGCCAGTCTCTGTATGCGCGATTGTAAACGCCCGTACAATCGCGCATACAGAGCGCTCGTTTCAGAACGCTCAGGTCTGAACCCAGCGTTAAGCAGTTGGAAAGTAGTAAATAGGGAAAACATCTTAATGGGAATAGAGGATATGTAGCTTCAGGGACTTCCTGCAGCCCATTTTCTTGTATACTGTATGAAATTCATGAACAAATTGAATTGACATTTTTATAATATGACATTTCCTAACAAACTAGTTGAC